>NW_007124997.1:0-91771 GCF_000164805.1 Carlito syrichta
GGATTGGTATCAGCTCCTCCTTAAATGTCTTGTAGAATTCTGCTGGAAAGCCATCTGGACCAGGGCTTTTTTTTGTAGGAAGTTTTCTTATTACGTGGTCGATTTCCTTGATTGTTATTGGTTTATTTAGGGTCTCAATTTCTTCTTGTTCCAACCTAGGTAGGTTGTGTGATGTCAGAAAGTCTTCCATTTCCTTCTGGTTTTCAAGTTTGTTTCCATACAAGTGTACGTAGTAGTCTCTAATGATCTTTTGTATTTCTTCAGGGTCAGATGTGACTTCATCTTTTGTGTTTCTGATTATGCTTATTTGGTTTTTTTCTCGCTTTTTCTTGGTCAGTCTAGCTAGGGGACCATCGATCTTGTTTACCCTTTCAAAGAACCAGCTTTTTGTTTCATTGATTTTTTGTATTATCTTTTTGTCTTCTATGTCCTGGATTTGGGCTTTTATTTTGGTGATCTGGATTCTTCTGCTGAAATTAGGGTTTTTGTGGTCTTGTTTTTCCAAATTCTTTAGGTGGCTTGTTAGTTTGTCAATTTCTGTTCCTTCCATTTTCCTCATGTGTGTTTGTAGGGATATAAATTCCCCTCTTATTACAGCTTTTAAGGCATCCCAGAGATTTTGGTAAGATGTTTCTTTATTTTCATTTGTTTCCAGGTATCTTTTGATCTCTATTTTGATGTCATCATTGACCCAGGAGTTATTTAGCATCATGCTGTTTAGTGTCCATGTCTTTGTGGGTTTTGGGGGCACTTTGTTGGTGTCAATGTTTATTTTTATTCCACTGTGGTCTGAAAAGGTGCATGGCAGAATTTCAGTCCTTTTAAATTTGCTTATACTTGATTTGTGTCCAATTATGTGGTCGATCTTAGAATATGTTCCATGTGGTGATGAGTAGAATGTGTATTCTGTGGTCTTTGGATGGAGTGTTCTATAGGTATCAATTAAGTCCATTTGGTCCAGAGTCTCATTGAGGTTCTGGATCTCCTTGCTGATTTTTTGTCCTGATGATCTGTCTAAGGTTGTGAGTGGTGTATTAAAGTCCCCAGTTATTATGGTGTTAGAGTCAATGTCTTTCTTTAGTTTTCCTAGAAGTTGCTTTATGAATGTTGGTGCGCCTATGTTGGGTGCATATATGTTTAGGATGGATATTTCTTGTTGATGGAGTGAACCTTTTATCATTATGTAGTGGCCCTCTGTATCTTTTTTAATTTTTGATAGCTTAAATGGTATTTTGTCTGAAATTAGGATCGTGACTCCTCCTTTCTTTTGTGTTCCATTAGCCTGGAAATTTGTTTCCCATCCTCTTACTTTGAGTCTGTGTATGTCCTTTCTAGTGAGATGGGTCTCTTGAAGGCAGTATATTGTTGCCTGGTGATATTTTATCCATTTTGTCATTCTATGTCTTTTCAGTGGTGCGTTTAGTCCATTCACATTCAGACTAATTATTGAAATGTGAGAGTTCATCCCTATCATGGAGTTCTTATTGAGTTATTGTTCTTCCAATTGGCTTTTTCTTTTTTCTTAATTAGTATTCTTAAAAATGCATTCTAAGTTAAATTTTAAAACATCAAGTTAACAATTTTAAAACTCAGAACAAAACTGAATAAAAATAAGATATGAGATGAGTATAGACTAATCTCAGGGAAAAAATGAAGAAAAATACAAAAGTGTATAAACAGAATACATTTCACGAAGCTAGAAGTAAAGTGTATTGAGGGCTTGGCAATGGCTAAGAAAACCAAGATAAAACAGAGAGGTAAAAAAGATTAGGGAGAAGGGTAGACATAAAAGTAAAGAAATATTGACATTCATGTAAGCGGAGTTTCTGAAAAGAAAAGTAATATAATAAAATGACCCTTAATATTTTAAAATTACAATAAAAGAATTTTGGGAAAATAATGAAGACCTGAATCTATGCATTTAAGGGCCAATCAGGTACCTGGGAAATGTAACCTAAATAGTCAGTGCCAAGACATTTTTGATTATTATACTTCTTTGATTTCAAAGGTAAGAGCACTTCTTCAGGATGTCCATACAAAATGATCCATTTATCACATAGGAAAAAAAAATCAGATTGGTATCAGTATTCTTTTATAGTAATAGACCAAACAAAACAGTGATGGAATAATATATTTAAGGAAGTTAAGGGTAAAATCCATGTGAGCTCATAATTTCATAGCCAGCCAAACTATCTTTCAAGAATTAAGATATTCAGGAATATTACATGCATGAATCCTTTCTGAGGAATCTACTAGAATAATACTTCTCAAAGGGTTGTTTCTTCATGAGTAGATAAGGAGCTTATTCCAGAAAGTAATTTACCTTGGTGAATATAACCTTGCTTACAAAAAAAAAAAAAAAAAATAGTTGGCTGAACTTAACCGTGCACTTAGTGAAATTATTTGTTTAATTCTGGCACAAGTTTCTCATCTCATATTTCACCAGTTGCCACACTTTGAGTGGCACCATACTAAAGGCCCAGATTTATCCAAGAAGAAATGACTGGAGAATGTAAACAAAAATGATGGAAAATGTGCACTGAATACCTGAACATATTGAATTATTCAGAATGTCCATTAAGCCTGGAAGCATAGATGAACATTCACAATGTTCTTAATTCTGTAAAACAACCACAGAAACAGCAATAATGATAAAGGCAGTATTACCTGTTTTTAAACTGCATGGATATTTTCTAGCTCTAACAGCAGAATAAAAGTGGAGACAAGTATGGGAGAACAATATATTGTACATGTTATATTTTCTGAAAAGAGATAATAACATTTAAAAATGGGAGTAGCACTGACAAGGATATAGAGCAAATGGAACTCTTATGTGACACTTTTGATTATGTAAATTGGTTCAACTACTTGGAAGTGTTGTTAGTATCTACTCTAGTTCAACATATGCATAACTTACTACCTAGCAATTTCATTTCTCAGATTATAATCAACATAAATATGCAAACCTATTCTTCAAAGATATGTACAAAAATGTTCATAGCAGCACTTGTAAGAGTTTAAACTGGAAGTTCCCCACATGTCCATTGGCAGAAGAAAAATGAAATAAAGCATGGTGTATTTACACAGTGTGATGCTAGACAATGAGAATGAGGGAACCACAAGAATCACACTCAAAGACATAGATGAATCACACAAACATAATGTCAATTAGAAAAAAAAAAGCTAAGTGTGAAAGGATATATGTGTATGATTGCATTCATGTAAAGCTTCAAAGCAGCCAGAATTACTCTGTATCATTCAAAGTCACATAGTGGTTACATTTGTGTGGTGGTTGCAACATCCCAGGAGGCATTACTAGGATGCTTGAAATATTTTGCTGCTTGTTCTGGGTTCTTATTATACAACTGTGTTTGCCTCATGAATTCCATTGTACTGTGCAGTTAGACATTTTGGACTTTTGCATGACTGTCACACTTTAATAAAAGGTTAATAATTGAGAAAAAAGAGAAAAGGAAAAATAAACTAAGTGCTTTGATTATTGCTTAGGAAATAAAGGAGAGTCAAAGGGTATAATTTAAAGCTGAAAAAGTGAATAGAACATACATAGTAAGGAAAAGAGCACTAAAAAAGAAAAGTTTTGTGTAACTGCAAATGGGTCTAACCCACTTATAAAACTGTAAATAAGCCTAACCCATTTACAGAAGAAAAGAAAAATCTTCTCCTTGACTCACAAAATAAAACCTAACTTTGTGCTTTTTACAAGAGATTTAATGTGACTCAGGAAGTCTAATAAAAGGGTCACTCTCAATTGTCTTTTGTATTGTATCCTCTGACATGCTCCTTCATTGCGGGGTTTTCTTTTGGGGGGGTTGTTTATTTTTATGCCTTTACTTACATTAAAAAAAGCTCAAAGCCGATCTTGTATATTTTCTGCCCCAATCCTAGAATCAGCCAATTCTTCAAGGAGAATCAAAGCTGGAACAATTTGAACAACCACAGCATAAAATAAATATTCATGAATATACACTGATAGAAACAAGTGAATAGGTGAATAAATAATAAATAAATGGGGAGAATGGTTAAATCGCCACTGCAGAGGGATTCCAAATAATGTATGTAGAACATGCATCTCCTTTTAATGAAGGAGAACATGACTCTTCACTCCTTAAGTGTGGGCTTCACAGAGTTACTTTCTACCAAAAAGTGGAGTGGAAAGTGGGAGAAAAAGAGTAACTTATAGTGGAGAAGTATTACAAGCATTACCTCAGCCAAGTAGTCAAGGCCGTCATCAACAGGAAAAAGTCATGTTGATAGTATGTTCCTGTGCTATGATGTGATGAGAATGGCACTCTATTGTGGTCTTCCTTGTGAAAACACAAAATCTCACTAAAATTATGAGAAGGAAAAAAATCAGACAAATTTCAGCAGAGGAATTTTCTGTAAAACACCTATTGGTGCTTCTCAAAACTGCCAAGGTCATCAAAAACAAGTAAAATCTGAGAAATTATCAGCGCCAAGAGGAGCCTAAGGAGACACAAGGACTAAACGTGATGTGGAATCCTAGAGGGATCCTGGAGCAGAAGAGAGACATGAGGTGAAAACCAAGGAAGTCTGAATAAACTATGGCCTTTAATTAATAAGGATAGAGAAATCTTGTTTCAT
Organism: Carlito syrichta; assembly: GCF_000164805.1. Taxonomy (NCBI): domain Eukaryota; kingdom Metazoa; phylum Chordata; class Mammalia; order Primates; family Tarsiidae; genus Carlito; species Carlito syrichta. Next base: position 4,624 of record NW_007124997.1, read on the forward strand.
TACATGTAACCAATGTACCATATAAATGCAAAACTTTAGTAATAGAAGAAAGTGGGGACAAGTTATATGAGAGCTTAGTTCCCCTTGTATTTTTTCTGGAAATATAAATCTGTTCTTAAAATAGTTTATTAAAATTTTTAACAAGGGAAGGAGGGTAAGGTATACTATTTAAATGTAAATATGAAAAGAGATGATATTATCATGCTATCAGCTGAGCTGGAATATCAGAAAAAACATCTTTATGAAGCAAAAACTAGAGTTGTAAGAAGACATTGGTGCATACGAACTTATAGTTGGCCAAGACAGAGAAAGGCAACAAAAATACATAAATAAGAAAAATTAAGTGTATTGAAAATTTAAACCAAATAATCAATGAACTAGGCCTTAGAGTTCCAAATTAAATGTGATACCCAGTAATAGAGATCATAACTTCATCTGAAATAGGTTAATAAAAGTTACCTGAGTATTTCTTTGTATATTGTTTTGATTTTTATCCCTAACTGTACATGTTTAAATTTCAAATTAAGTTAAAAAGAGAAAAAAAATCAAACCTTCAAATTTACCTAAATCTATATAATATTGATAATATCACAGAATGAAACATTGATATACGTAACTTTTTTCTTTTTTTTTTTGCCTTCCTTCCCCTGTTATAAGTAACTTTTAAACACAAGACCCTGGCTGTACGATCTTCATGACAAATTTTTAAGAACAGAAAAATCCGAAACACCTGGGCCTTACTTGGCCTTCTTTTGGCATTTGTATTGTTATAGTATTTCTAAAGATGATATGGAAACAGCATATATTGAGGACAGAATCAATATATTGGTGATGTCAGGAACCAGGATTATCATCGTGGAAGATGAGAGATACACATCTGAATTTAACAAAATGAGGAAAAATAATATAGTATTGGATTTGTCAAATAGGAAGAATCACCATGAACTCATGATGTATAGCAAATATTTATATATGTATTTCTTCATGGTAGCCATAAAAAGTGACTGGAAAAAAATGGCTCCTTGGAGTAATTGTCACACCAAACACCCAGTTCCTTGTCTCTAAATAATATTCCTCTTAAAGAAAACAGGATCCCTAGAGAAATTTTTGATTCTCAGTCTGAGGTGAAGAAGCATTATTTGAAAATGATCAAGACATGCTTAATTAATAAGTAGAAGTGTGTTTCTGAAGTGTGCAGGTATTCTAAGTCAGCCAAGAGATTTAACAGTTGAAATGATGGTGCAGAGTTTATAAAATTTCCTTATGCATGTCCTTTCAGATGACTTTCAGCATTTCTTTACTCAAAAAGGAATAGCTGCGTTTTAAATAAATGCTTCTCTAAAAATAATAAATGTGTACGTTTTCTACCTTTATTGAACTTCCTGCTGAGGCTCTTGACATGATGTTTTGTTTAGCGCTTGTTCTGTTATCTGCTTCCATGTGAAGAAAGAGGAATATGCAAGCTAATATCAAACTTGACTGCTTCTCTTAGAGGTCCTGAACATGCATGCACAATGCTAACTCAATGGAAGTAAACATGCAGGAGAATTTCAAAACATTAATAACCCTGCAGCATGAGATAGGAAGTTTATCAACAAAAGAACTTACTTCATTAAGATATTGATGTTTTTCAATCAGAATCATAGATCTTTTTAAATGTCACCATAATGTTACATGTTAAAAAATAGTGTGATCTGGTTTGAGAAGAAATTAAGTAATTTTAACATAGAAAAAAAATTTTTTTAATGATTTGTTGGAAACTCAGTAGCTGGTGAGTGGCCAGGAGGAATAGTAGAGATATTAGGTATTACAATCCCCCACCAAAAAACAATGAGTTTTAATTGTCCCCAAAATAACATAACTTCAGATTCATTTCCAAAGAAAAATAAATGGCACAGAGTGAATGAGGGCATAGATTATTGGAAAGAGGGGTCCCTTTGTCCTTGAGCCCACCATCTGCCTTAGTTGGCTTGGATGTCCAAGTGACACCTGCCGGGCAGAGAGCCTGTATGGTCAGTGACTTCTTTGCTTCCTTCTCCTGCCCTCAGGGTTGTTCCACTCACAGGAATAACTACAACATAGTCATGATATTTCCACACCTGGACTTCACATTAAATGATGCCTTCACCCAGATGTAGAGAGTCCACTTGATTCACAGTAGATGGAGCACTTTCAATATGGCTGATGCACTTGTGAAGGAAGCCAGGCACAACCATGTTGGGCCCTGGGGAAGGGACCGGATTGGTGGGTGATATAATAGCTTCTCTCTGGTGCCATTGTGTGCATGTGATTACAGAACAGTTTCCAACCATACTTCTAGAAAGACAGCAGTAATAATCAGAAAAAAAGGAGGTAATCTGTGCTGAAGACCACACACACCAAATGGGAAATGAACTGCTACCTTCCCTCTGCCTGACCACACTGTGCTATTTATTTGGTAGCAGCTCCCAAATTAAGGCAGGACGACACTGGAGGCTGTTTCCCACTAGAACCCCAAATGTGAGTCCAGGCAGCAGCCGTTGCATGGGCATTCTCATCAGCCACTGATGACTGAACTCCTCAGGTGCAGAGCATGAAGAATGGGCCAGTTGCCTCACACTACCTTTCTCACTGTCAGCATCACAAAGCCCTGTTTCTCACCTCCAGCCTGAGAGGTTGGCCCTGATGGCCACTAGGGGTGTGAGAGAAACACACACAAAAGAAACTAACCACAAAAGAAACTAAGTGCTTAACCACAAAAGAAACTAAGTCTGGAGATCATTCAAATATATACTCAGTAGAGAGTAGTCAATGGGATCCTCATGCTTTGTGGAGTCATAGTTTTACACTTTTCTGGCATAATTTACCCCATACATTTTTCTAGCAACCTCCTAGTGTGAGTGACCCTGGTTCTAATCTGGCTTTTACCAATTCAGTGCTGGACACAAAATCATCCCATGTACTTGGAAACCAGTAGAGCAAAATCATTTTATAGGAAGATTCTCCAGTACCAGGCTTTGCTCACAATGTCCCCTCTTTCTGGACTGTCCTTGTGGTATCAGTTGCTGCCTTTCCGGGTCCCAGTGACACTCTCTGTGAATAATCTGCAGTCGCCTGTGCTCTTGTCAGAGTTGTCTGTTCCCTGCTGTATCACCAGCTCCATGGCATTGAAACTTGTTTCCCTTTGCTCCCCCATGTGTTCAGCAGGAACACAGAAGGTACTTATGAATATTGTTTAATGAGGAAATGAAAAGATATCTGAACTCATTGAACTCAGAGTATTTATTTACCCAGAGTATTTATTTCTTATTTTCCCATGGATTCATGACAGTGTTTTAGATGTTTTCCATTGTTCTTAAAACTTTCAGATGTTAAAGGTGTCTGAGAAGTATGCAGTGAAGTATGTAATAAAATAGCAATTAAAGTGCATCACAACAGATGCATACATAGACGTTTGTAAGGACAGGTGGCAACGAGAAACCAACTGTTTGCACTCTTATACCCCTGCTTGCTCTTTGTGATGATTATTAACATAGTTGAACTTTTTTTTTTTGAGTCGGAGTCTCTGTCACCCAGGCTGAAGTTCAGTGGCACACTCACGGTCACCCCAGCGTCGACCTGCGTGCTCAGGCGATCCTTCTGCCTCAGCCTTCCAAGTAGCCAAACTACAGGAATGCACTACCATGCCCGGCTAATTTATTTATTTATTATAGAGACAAGGTCCCGCCAAGTTGCCTGGGCTGGTCTTGAACCTGCAGGCTCAGGCAGTCCACTCATCTCAGCCTCCCAAAGTGCTGGGATTACAGGCTGAACCACCAAACCCGGCCTTGAACTTCTGAAGTAAGAAGTTCAGGCTTATTCCCAAAGTCATGTCAGTTCCGTAGTCACGTGCTGGTTTTAGGCTGAGTTCAAAGACTTTAGAGCAGTATTGAGGGTGCAGATCTAGCACCAGACTCCCAGAGTTTCGACCCAGGTACTGTCACCTGCTGTTAGAAGGACCTGGACAAGGTGCTTCACCTCTGTGATTTAGTTTCCTTGTCTATTAGATAACTCTGAGTCCTCGGACTATTGCACAGTGATGCCTGCTGTTGTGATGATTATCAGTGCAAAGAGAAGGTAGCCTGGGCCAAGAAGCTATGTGGAATGAACAAGAGTGTTTCAGGGGTGGAGTCCAGAGCCGGTGTGCTTGTGGACATCCCATCAAGAAGAGTGTGTTGCATGGACACACTCAACCTCATGTGGCTCAACCTCACAGTCAAATAAAGACAACTCTTGAACGTGATTTAACCAAATTATTTAAAAGGCGGGATGGCAATTCAAGGAGAGAAAACAGAATGAGAGAAATATGTTTGTTTGTTTTTAAAGAGCAGCGTGTGCACACATTTACTTTTCACAGGAGTTTACAGCCACAAAAAGAAACTAGCGAAAGGCTCGTTTAACTGAAGTTGTGGCTGTTCTCTTGAGGTAGATGTACTCTGATATGAAGACGCGTTTCCTCTGCCCCAGTTGAGAAAAACACCTGGTGGGGTTCTAGAAACAATGTCAGCCGAAGACTTTCTGACTCAGTGCCCTTTACCTAACTCCTAGAACGTCATGGTTTTCTAGACGTGTATTCAATAGGTGCTCATGGCTATCTCTTAAGTGAAGGAATTTGTTCATGAAGTGACAAAGCCAAAGTTAGTAATGAACTTATAAAAAAGTAAACTACACTCAAGTGTAAAATGAAATATCAAATGTTGCAGAATCTAGAATTGAACATTTCTTACAAAAAAATCATCTGAATCTTACTTATTTATTTTTTTGAGTTGGAGTTTCACTCTGTTGCCCAGGTTGGAGTGCAGTGGCATGCTGCCAGCCACTCCAGCGCCGACCGCTGGGCTCAGGCGATCCTTCCCCCTGAGCCTTCCAAGTAGTCAGAACTACAAGCGTGCTCTACCATGGCCAAGTATTTTTTTGATATGTGGTAGAGATGAGGTTTCACCAAGTTGCCCAGGCTGGTTTTGAACCCCTGGGCTCAGGCAATCCTCTCGCCTCGGCCTCCCCAAGTGCTGGCATTACAGGCTTGAGCCACCGTGCTGGCCGTCTGAGTCTATTTTAGCATCTGTTGTTTTGTTTTGTTTTTTTTTCCTTTTCCTCTTTTTGAGTTGGGGTCCCATTCTGTCACTCAGGCTGGAGTGCAGTGGTACCATCACAGCTCATCACAGCCTCAAACTCCTGGGCTCATGTACTCCTGTCTCAGCCTCCCAAGTAGCTGGGACTATAGGCACGTTAATTAAAAAAGATTTTTTGTTTATAGAGACGAGGTCTTTCTATGTTGCCCAGGCTAGTTTTGATTTCCTAGGTTCTAGCAATCCTCCCACCTTGGCCCCCCAAAGTGCTGGGATTACAGGCATAAGCCTCAGTGCTCAGTCAACATCTGCATTTTTAAAGGGATAGAATTGTGAAAATATTCAGGGTGTGATTATTTCCCCCCATTTCGTTAGTTAACACTGCTCTCTGGAACATAATGCATATGCAAACAGGAATTGATATACTCCTATTAATATATAGGCAACAATAAGGATGTTATCACTTTAAAATAAATATCATTCAGCAAGAAGTAAATGCAATGATCTCTCATCTTAGAAGTTATTTTAAAGTAATGCAAAGCCCTTAAGATGTGTAGCTTTTACTGGTTTTCATGACACTAGTGATCAAATCATATTTCTTTAAATAGCATGGTACATGTCATGAGGGTAACGTAAGTCTGAAACTTAATCCTGAGTATGTAAAATGACATTTTAGAAAGACCACATTCTCTACAAACTATGTAAACCATGCAAACCATATAAATGGGAAGGAGCTTTTCACAGTAGGCAGTGGTGCTTTAATCTTTGTCGTGGAATAGACCTGCTCTGGAGACAGCCCTGCCTGCACTAGCATGTAGGAGAGAAAATAAGGAATGAGAGCGACCACCTCGCTGATGGATCAGAGCCCAATACTGTGCAGGAAGGTGTTACATAATTCAAGAAAGCCCCACTGAGCCAACGCAGATGCTAAAATAATTCATCTTTATAGCTCAAGGATATGCATTCTTCCTATAGAGATTGTCCTCTTTCGGAATAAGAAAAAGAGCAAACAAAGGCATTTAGAATTTGGAGGGTCTTTTCGTGGTAAGAGCCCATTGTACAAATACACTGCCCCACCAGATGCTTACTTATGCCAATGTTGAGTACACAAGTATGAAACGGAGTCCCGAAACAATATTTGTTTTTAGATGAATAATTCACTCATTTTCCCCTGCATGAGTTTTTCTCATCTGAAGCACTGGCCTTTCAGATTAAATAAATTTAATGTTTCAAAAGAATATGGACATGAATATTCATAGGACCAAAACAGTGAATATAAATAAAAGCCCTTTTACATAACATTTTATTTCTTTTTATGAGGACCTTACCTTTTCTTTTTTTTTTTTTACACTTTTAAGATGGTATAATTCAAAGTGATTTTTCAGGACATCACTTCTTCTACAAAACCTGCCTGTTATTGAAGTGGAGGTAATGATCATTTATTTTCAAAATTGTTCCATGAAACAGTATTTTCCTGAATAGAATAGAAATAGGGTAGCACTTTCTCATGGGACAGTCCATTAGCCATAGATTCAGCTTAGCACAGTGGCCAAGCACTCAATAAAGTGTTTGCTCTAAACAATGGGAAGAATGCCAAAAAATAAAGTAAAAAAAATGTACTTTGAAGACTGTATAGCTAGTTCATGTTATAAAGTATGAAGGCAATTTTAGTTTTTTAATATATAGACCAATTATTTAAAAGTAAAAAACCTTCATGCATGTGACATTTATGTTATTGTATACTGGACACTCAATCAGCAGAGAGCTCGTTATCCCAGGTCCTTAAGGGTAGAATGGGACAGCTGGCATTTGAAAAGAAAAATAAAGATAAATAAAAATGAGGGAGGTGGTTAACATTGCCCAAACAACTGATTTAAAAGGAACCAGGGTACAGTGATATTCGATTGATTGATTGTTTTAATGGAATTGTGAGGGTATTCTTATTTAAGTAATTCCTGAGATTACTGCATTCAAGTGCATCATTTTATAACACCAGCTACCCAAGTGCTGAAACTATTCAGTCTTATTTGAACATGAGGCCTCAACATCACGTCTTGATTCAATGGCAGTGCATTATATAATTTAAATCTGAATACTAGTGAAAGTGAAGTTAGAATAATTGCAACAGAAAAGGTCAAATATGTGATGCATTGTTAGTGACTTTCTAATGTCCCCATGCCAAGTTAGAGGGATGGGAAGTTCTTCACATGAAGGGAGCTTGGGCCCTTCTGGTACACATGATCACTGGTCAGAAGAGCACAAAGGTGGAAACAATAGAGGCTGAACACTGCTAAAGGAGGGGAGGAGGGAGCGAGGGAGGGATGGAGGGGGGAGGGATAAGGGGTTACAACAACACACTGGGTACCAGGTCCACTACTGGGGGAAAGAGGGCCTGCTACAAGCCCAAACCTCACCTGCACACAATTTTCTTATGTAGTAAACCCCCACATGTACCCTACAAGTCTAAAATAAAACAAAGTAATAATAAAAAGGGGGGTGCCTTGAAAGACAAAAACGGTAACCGTTACTTTTGTAAAAATATGAGGTCAGTAAGTAGAAAGTTACTTACTAACTTCTGGGAAGAAAATGATTATGAAATCATCAAAGAACACATTATTTTCTCCTAATCATATAACTAGAAAAAATAAGAAGTAGACACTTTCTAATAAACATTATGCCGGATTGCTTTCAAATGAATATGCTATTTTCTTTTTTTGCATTTGATGAGAAAAATAATTTTTAAGGGAAAGGGCTTCCTGGTATTGAAAGATGGTTTTGGTAGTGCACATAGCTACTTAAGGTTCTTTTTATTTTGAGTAATAGGAATACCCTGTGTACTGAATGAGTTTATTTGACCTTCAGGGATTATGTAGGAATAATGTTTTCCCTTCATTAGAATATCATGGCTTATTCTTATGCTGACTTATGACTTTGGACAGCTACTTAACCCCTCAGAACCTCACTTTTCCCATTTGTAAAATTTTAAAAAATACTTATCAATAAATCCTGCTTGTAAAATATTTTGAGACATACAAGATCAATTTTAGATTGGTGAGTGTTCTTTCTATATATTGAGAGATATTTTGGGAATATTTCACCTTTTCTCAATTATTCTTCAGTTGTTTTTAAAGATTTTATCAGGCAAATCAAATTGCTTGAGAGGCCTGGACATTTTTGGTAAATGGCTGTTTTGGAAGCCGTGTTTACCAATTATTTTTCCAATGCCTTAATATTTGTACCTGAGTCTTATAGTAATTTTTCACCAGTTTCAAAGACAATTGCCTATTTTTAGGTTTGCATTTCCTTATTTCTGACATCAATTGTTATATTTGTTAGGTTTCTGCACCGACAATGCTGAATAACAACCTCCAAATCACAGCATCTAGAACAATAATAATTTATTTCCTATTTCTGACTCACTAGTCTTCAGGTTGGCTGAAGTCGTCTGACCTCAGTTAGATTTCCGCTGGCTTAGGAGGCAGAATGGGCTCCAGTCTTTGCTCTGCGTTCAGATCTTCTCCATGTACCTTCAGTTCAGAAGCCAACTGAAGAGATGTGATTTTCTGGACCATGACCTTCTTGTTGAGGAAGGCCAAAACTCCAAGAGGCCTGACAGGAACATGAACTGAAGCCTTTCAAGCCTCGATTCTGAAATGGCAAGCTGTCACAACTACCAAAATTCCATTACTCAAAGTCAGTCACATGGTCAAGTCCAAATTGGGAAGTACGCTCTATTTGCTGGGTTTCCTGGCTAGGGCAAAGGAAAAATTGGGGACAGATCATATATTCCACCACTTCTTCTACATTAGGAAACTGAGGAAGATTCAAGAAAGATACTGTTGTGTTCTCATTTTTATGTTGTTTAAGAGAACATCCTCCAAAATAAGTCTTTAACAATCTGCCTAGGTACTGCAGGACATAGGCGTATGTTGTGGGAACAGCATGCCATTATTCTAGGCCCAAGGAACAAAATGTGAGTGCTTTAACCATGAATTTAGAGAGGAGAGCCCACGTTCAGACATATGATAGTAGTTGGTTAATTATTGATTGAAAAGTTTACAGATTTTAACTAAGCAAATTAGACTTTTAGAGAGATACTGCAGTCATGATGGTTTGTGTCAGGAAAAAAAAGAGGTATGGGACGTAAGTGGATAATTTGGAAACATACATGGACAATGCTAACCCGATGGAAATAAACATGCAGAAGAATTTCAAAAGATTAACAACCCTTCACCCCAAGAGATTTCAATGTTCATAAGAACAGGGACCTTGTGTTATCTATCCGTAATGGCTAATAAAATGCCATGTATGTTGTAGAGTTAAAATAAATACTGGTGAATAAATGCATGAATGGAGAATGGAGATGGAAGGCGATACATGTTGGTGATGGATATCCAGAGCCAAGCAAGAAGTCAGGAGGGAGAAGGTGAAGACCTGTGGCCAGAAACCACCGCAGCCATCCCCCTGCCCAATGGAGAGGAGATGAGTTCAGAACAGAGGTATAGCTGGCGACCACGGCCAGCTGCCTTCCTTCCCCTAGAAGATCAGATGTCATCTTTTATATCCTACTATTCTTTTTCATGCTTTTTAAAATGTATAATATACCTCCTACCTATTTTAAGTTTTCAAAAAGTCACAGTGAAAGTTATTGTTTTACCTCTAATTCTATCATCAATCTCTCTAACTCTGAATAACATTTTCAAAAGAAGAATGAAAGCTACCCGGTGATTCATGATTCCGTCATTACTCCTTTGGAGCCCAGGCTTTCCATCAAAGAACATAATGTGTATTCTTTTGCTTAATGATATAACATTTAAGGAAATGTTTTTACATTCTATGAAGATAGACTGGATAATTCAGAAAATATTTTTGGCCTAAGAACTGTATGGAAAAAATAAAATATTTTATACCATTCAGTCATTGATGTGTCCCTGAGTTTTTATCTTGAATTATGATCATAAAAGGGTATTTTTGAATAGCATAAAGTTAACTTCCAAGAATTTCTAAACATGGTTTGCATAGTTTAAAAAGTGGCATTATACTTGAAATATTCAGATATCGAATAAGAGCTACTATTTGGTGACTCAACGGACAGTTCACTTGCCTCTTCTGACACAACAGCTTTCTATCAGTAAAACAGAAGCGGCAGGATGGGAGAATGACCACACAGAGGAGGGCATGACAATGGCTCAGAGTTTTCAGGTCTTCTGTAATTGTTGGTGTGGTTCTTTTTGCTTATTAAGTAGAAATGAAATGAAAAAGAAGTAATACTTAAATAGTTAAAATCAAATTGGCTTGGAGGCATCAAGAAATAGAAACTAGTAACCAAGTCAAAAGATGAATAATTATTCTTCATAGTTCACTGATTCATTGATTTAGTCAACATTTATTTGGCAACAGACTTTGAATGGAAGCTGCACAGTAGAGCTGAATGCATTATTCTTACCCTATATTTATCTGGTTGGCACGTTGGAAACTCCCCTGCAGTGACTGTCATGATAGCAGGAGTTACTTTGACTGCTGAACCCACTGACTGGAGCAGTGTGGGTCACTGGCACAGAACTTGGAAAATGGGGTTAGAACAGAGTGTGATTCAGTAAATTTAGAGTTGATCTAAGAGAGTATATTTTTAACAAGTCTCCAGGAGAGGCTGAGACTCAGGCCCAAGGATTGCACTTGGTATAGCAGGATATTCAAGATCATTATTGTTCCAGGAAACAATGGGCAATGCTGAAGAGGCTTGTACCTCCCACACCCTGAATGAACTGGGAGAAAGGGGCAGATGGTGCATGCAGCTATGTAAAAGTCAACAGATACTTACAGGCTAACAGATGTACAGAGTGTACAGTTGACATGAAGAAGCTGGCTTACTTTGCATCACTCGTTCTAAAGTGGTTTTAATTATTTACAGTGTGTATGGGTCATTTCATGAAGAATAGGCAGTTAGGATGCTCTGCTGTTCTCAGTTACCTTTGTTACTGATAAGAGGTTGAGATTAGCAGGGGAAAAAAATAACTGCCACCCAGGTGCTGCTTTGAGATGCTAGGGAATGAACGCATGTCTACAGAGTCAAGTCATGCCACTGAATTACATATCTCTGAGGACATGCCCCTGGTCATTCAGCCACCTTGGGCTTCTTTGTTCATAACATCCACATGTAATTGCAGCTAGAATGTTTTATTCCTTCCTTTCTTCCTTCAGCAAATATAGGTTGAGGTTTCTTAGGTGCTGGGTACTGTTTTCAGATGCAGGGAACCACCATGGAACCTGCATATATGTAAAGGGAAAGACAAAAATTTAAAAAAATCAAAAAACATAAATATCAACATCTTAATTCCAATAACAGCACAAAGATTGTAAAATAATATGATTAGCTAAGCAGTCAATGGGGAAATATTTTCAGAAGTGGCATCAGTGGGATCTCTCCAAGGAGGTGACATTTGAATGATGAGTCCTGAATAATAAGAAGCAGATGGCCAAAGAAAGATCCAGGGAAGAAGAAGAGTTGGGGCAGGAGAACAAGCAGTGCAAAGGCCCTGAGGTTGTTCAAGGAACAGCAAGAGGCCAATATGGAGGGACCATGCACATGGGTTGAAAGGAGTTGGTAGGATATGAGATTGAAGATGTCAGCCAAGTTCAGATCATGAGAGACCCTTATTGACGTGGTTGATTTTGAATTTTTCCTAAGTATTATAGAAAATCATTGGAAGGATATAAACAGAGGAAGATAAGTGTGATCAGATTCTAAATTTTTAAAATATTCCTTTGACTGCTGTGTGAAAAATTCATTCTGGGGGATACCAGTGTAAGAGAGACCATTTGGATGCTGTTGCCAGAATTCAGGGATGATCATGTGCTATGCATGAGGATATAGCCACAGGCAGGGAAGAATAGATGGGCTCATGGTGGTATTTAGGGATGGAGAGAAAAACAAAAGGAAAAATGAAAAAGAAAGCTATTGAGAATACCTTGTAGGTTTGGGGACCATTCGTTTCATGAAGTGAGTTTCGAAAGAGGACAAGAAGAACAGGTGTTTGTTAGAATATGGGGGCATAAAATATCCCTTGTGAAAATTGCATCCACATAGTTCAGGCATGTTTTGAAAACCTACATTCTTTAATACATTCCTGTAAATAATGTTAAACACAATTTGGCTGTAAAGTCTATGATCCACTGTAGTATATATGAACGTGGGATTAGGAGTTTGATCTCAGAACTGAGCCAATGGAGCTCAACCTACAGCTCCGTATGAAGTCCTGTGAAGTCTTGGGAATCCAGAGTGATTGATAAAAGAATGGAACCCAAGCAAGCTCTAAAGACATCTGGAAGCATCCAGATCTGAACTGTTGCAGAATCCTACCTGGGTCTGAAATCCAGAATTCCTCTCTGGAGGAAATGTCAGACTGGAGACATAGGAAATCTCTTCCCTTTGTTTTATTCTTGTGGGTCAGCCCTAGTCTTCAACCTGGTAAGAGGTGGCTTCTCGACTGAACCAGAGATGAGGAATTCAGTAGGAGGATATGTGGGTTCACAAAAGTAGGTACACAGAGAGAGAGACACACACATATACACATGTAGACCTGCGTATAGAGAGAAGAACGGGAAGGCAGTTAAACCTAGAAATAAAATGATTATAGACACTCAAAGAAACCTTAACACACTGACAGTTTAGCACTAAACACTGGGATGGCCAAGGTTCCCCCAATTAAGCCAAAAAAAAGACTTCTTTACATAATTTGTGGTATTTGTATACAAATCTATGCTAGTGGCTCAAAGTAATCCTTATGCGATATGCAATCAAGGAAACAGATAAGAAAACAATAACCTAGGTAAGAAAGTAGACATTGTTTTTCAGCTTTTATTTTCAAAAAAATTAAAGCACATTTCCACTATACAACTAAAACACATTTCCATATACATCTTCCTAGTTGTTTCCAGAAAGTTTAAAAACTGTTCCTATTTAGTAAATGGTATCAATATTCTCAATGTCATCAATTCTTTGAGATGTAGATAACATCCAGTGAAAAAAATTTTTGTTTTGAATTTAGAATTTATCACCAAAAATGCTGTCAGATTAATATAGTCAAGAATTGTCTTTTTGTGGAGTAATTTTTATTAAATTTTTGAGTTTCTAGTTATATTCTACAACAATAAGATACAATGTTATAAAAACTACATTCTAATACCATTGTTATAAAGGTATAAGTCATAGGTTTTAATAAAAAACTGTATTTTTGAAATTTAAGCCACTACCTCAATACTCTAGTATTTCTAATTTCTAAGATTTGTTGGTGGAAAAATGGCATGAGTAGCTCTGGTCTGGTTATGAAATACATTATTGTTCACTGAGATGTTATTTCCATTAATGCCATTAGCATAACAGAAATAGAAAATATTTTTCTGATGGCATATTTCTCCACAGAGCTCCTATGATTTACATATCCTGATTATCTTGCTGATTATCCTTGCTTGTACATTCCAGAAGAGAAGGGAATAAATGATATAGCTTCATTACAATATTACAGTGAGGCATCATTTGAAAGAAATGAAAACACAGCCAGGCTCAGTGGCTCAGCCTGTAATCCCATGCCTTTGGGAGGCTGAGGTGAGTGAATTGCCTGAGCCTGCGGGTTTGAGACCTGCCTGGGTAGCGAGACCTCATCTCTACAATAAATCAAAAAATCAGCCGGGCGTGGTGGCACATACCTGTAATTCCGGCTACTTGGAAGGCTGAGGCGGAAGGTTCGCCGGAGCCCAGCAAGTCGAGGCTGTGGTGGCCGGAAGCGGCCACTGCACTCCAGTCTGGGCGACAGAGTGAGACTCCAACTCAAAAAAAAAAAAAAAAAAAAGAAAAAAGAAATGAAAACACAGAAGCTTCATTTTTAAACTATTATTGGCATGTTTTTTGCTTGTCATTGAACTCTGAAATAGACATTTAGCCATACTCTGAAAATTCTTGGTCTTTGCACCAGAGTCCTGACTCAGAAGTGACACCCTGAAAGATCTGATTTGTGTAGAGTCAAGTTAGGACTCTTCTCTGCTCCTCTTTGACCTTTGCCTAAGTTGTATTTCAGTGCTTCTCCATTTTCCTAGTAATTTTCTGTTAAAAAAAGAAATTAAAAAATATTTTTTTTTCACTTTTAGCAAATTATTTCGGATTTATATGTTGTAAATAGCCTTGATATTTTAGACATTTGTTTTTAATTTCTGCCTTGGGAATGGAGCATGAAATGTAAAGTGAACAGAACATTCTTGCGGTCTGAATTCTGGTTTGATGGCAATTTTATGTTTTGTGTTGAATTGTGTCCCCAAGAAGAGTACCTATGAATGTGAGTTTATTTGGCAATAGGGTCTTAGCATATGCTGTCAGGTTAAGATAAGGTCATAGAATATAGAGTGAGTCTTAAATCCAGTGACTGGTGTCTTTATAACAAGTAGGACGCTTGGACAGAGACACAGAAGAGAGCGTCATGTGGAGTCACGGACACACAGGAACAAGGCCACGTGAAGACGGAGGCAGAGATTGGAGAGATACATCTACAAGTCACAGGATGCCCAGGACTGCTGCTGGAAGCTACCAGAATCTGCTATAGATTTTCCCTCTGAGTCTCCAGGAGGAACCAACCCTTCTAACTCGTTGATTTTGAAATTTTAGCCTCCCAACTGTGACAGAATAATTTTTGTTGTTGTAAACCACTCAGTTTGTGGTTATTTGTTACAGCAACCCCAGGAAACTGATTCTCTTGACACGTGACTCTGAAGAAGCCATGAAGTCACTGAAGCATCTAGTCCTCCAGGTCCTGTGCTTTCTTCAGTCCACTTTTGAAGAGATGGATCAAATGGTCCCTTCCATTTCAGCATTGTTTGATTGCACAATTCTGACCCTGCCTTAAAAAAAAAATTCAACTTAACGTCCCAGTATCACAATGAGACTTGGCATTGCAGAGAGTTGCTTTTTCTGCTTGCCAACCCAGAAGGGCTTTCCACCTTCCAGAAACAAGATGGGCTTGGCTCAGCAAAAGAGCTTTTTTTAAATGAGGAAGTAGTGACAGCATTTCATGTCTTTCTTGTCTAGTGAGTCTTCAGTGTGTCTGCCTCTGCAAAAGTGACCTCCTTTGGAAGAGCTTGTGTTTCTGGGAACACAGAGTGATAGGTAATGGGTAAAGATAATTGAGCGTGGGATCCTGCTCTTTCGAACTCTGATGGCAGAGTAGCAGATCCGAGAATCTCAGCTGCTGGGCTGAACCTTCCACACCTGGGTCATCCCTTCCTTCCAGAGATTAAGACTGGATGCCTGCCTTTAGTCCTTTTTTTTTTTTTTTGTCTAGGATTCAAGGGCCCTCGGTGGAGGAGAGAATAAGAAGTACCTCCTCAGCACACTCTCTGTTTCCGGAGAATAGGGATTGTGCCAGATTCAATCCAGTATCTGCTGTTGCCTGCCATAAGCATCTGACAAATGTCTGTCCAGCAGAGTTGTTGAATGCAATTCCTCTACTAAATAGAGGCGTGACAATTTAACAGTCGATATGTGTAGAGCTAATGGCTCACCCAGCTGAACCAAGGAAGATGTTACAATGTTTGTAGAGACGCATTTGGAAAGTAAATGCAAATAAAGTGGTTATGGTTTGGGTCACATTGGAGTGTGTGTTAGAGTCTTTCCTGCAGACAGCAAGTATATATGGAACGTCCACCATGTATCAAATACTGTCCTGGGCTCTGGGGTCTTGGCTATGAGTGAATCAATCCCTGGCCTTGTCATTGTACCTCACCATGTTCAGGAAGAATATTAACCCATAAATGCCCTGAATAAATAAAGTAGGTAAAGAGGACTAGAGAGTGTGGATGGAGGAGGATTTAAAGGGTGGTCTCAGATAAACCGGAGGAGGCATTCATGCAAGGAAGAAACACATTAGACATGTGCATTCAGAGTTGTGAGTCTGGCAGTAGTGTGTTGACTGGATTAGGAGAAGGAGAATATGGGAGCATGGGAAATCAGAGGGAATATTACTGCAGCAGTTAGACAAGGGAGGGTACCCATCCTGCCGTGGGTGAGAGTCTTTGGGAAGATACTGCAGTGAATATTGGTGTATCCACTGCTGTGGAATATTTTGCAACTAGTCAATAATAATTTCACGTTTGTAGACTCGGAAAGATGCCCATGGTTTATAGTTAAGTGAACAGTGCAGAGTATTGTATATAAAGGCATCTAATTTTTGTATGCATAATGTCAACAAAGCCTCCCATGAGTGTGTGTATATGGGTGTGTTTGTATGACCTTAGTATCAGCAGTCAGGACCAGCTGAGCTTTGCTTAGGGACTCAGGGGCTTCACTTCACAAAGGTTTATCGATCACTCACATAACCACAGGTCCATCTGCGTAAGTTGAAGTATTCTGCTCCTCATTTCAGGACACAGGCTGGGAGAAACTTCAACTCCATGTTTTCATGAAGAGGACATGGCAGATTGTACACTAGCCAGGAGGGACAAATATCACTTCAACTCACTCTTCATTTTTCAAAGCAAGTTGTGTGGCCTCACCTAACTGATAAGAAAACGATAATTATTCCATATGCCTAGGCGAAATATAGAGATATTTGGTAGAGTCCTAATGGCTACCCAAAGCATGGGGAAGGGACTGGAGTGGGCACAAATGGGGAAGGATACACACTGTTTTCCATGTTGGTGGGCGGGGAGAAGAGAGAGAGAGAATATCAAAGCAGATACCCTTACAGAATGGTCATGAGCCAGCTCGGTGAAGTGAGGGTGGAAAGGAGAAGAGAGACTGAGGTCATCTGCTGACACTGTTTTTGAGTGTGAACATGATGAGAGAATTTTCAAAGGCAATTCTCAAGGATTTGCACCTTAGTTACTGGAGATAGAAACATCACGGGCAGCCACAAGTGATCCTGCAAAGAGGAATATGTTTTAAGAACATAAAGGAGAAGCTCTTAGTTGATTTGAGACTTGTGGAACTTGTGACTCAGTAGAAGATCTGTGGAGAGATAAGCATGTCTTGCAAAAGGCAAATGCAGAGCTGGAGTTAAGAGACACACTTGAAACTGATCTACTGAAGTGAGTGCTGCCCCTTCAAGACATTGTGCTCATTCGGGGTTTCTGTGCAGGGTCGCAGGAATCAGATCAAAGGCTCCCTTCTCTGCAGCCTCTGGACAGAGCCACATCTAGGGGGAAATCTCAGCTGTGGAAATGTCCCCATGGTAACATGGAAACCCAAGAGATTGCATTCGACTTTTTGGAGCTTTTTACCCACACATTCTTTAGATGTGCCAAATCCATTTTAGTTTTACATATGGCCCTATTTGAAAGTTGCATTGGAAAGCAGGCTTAAAAAAAT
This sequence comes from Carlito syrichta, assembly GCF_000164805.1. Lineage (NCBI taxonomy): Eukaryota > Metazoa > Chordata > Mammalia > Primates > Tarsiidae > Carlito > Carlito syrichta. The sequence goes on from NW_007124997.1 coordinate 22,063, forward strand.
TAGAGCCCTCTGGGATTAATAAGAAGTGAAGAACATCCCTTTGTGGGGCATGAAGCTGCCGTGGACTTTCTTCCTCCCCACCCTGCCTAATGCCACCCAGGCACCACTAGCCGAGCTCTTGAAATGCTGCCACTGAAACCCCCAACTTGACTTAATGCAATTTGCATAATTGACCTTTGAAAAGTCATCTGCCATCTAAAAATGAATACTTAATAGGAACTACTGTATTTGGAAAACTGAAGGTCTATTTTCATTTGGTTACTGTGGATAAACCTTCCACATTCATCTACTTCAAAGCTCAAAATGTTTTCAGAAGTATGTATTCATAGAAATGGTATTAGAATTTTAAAACTGTCCAAAATTAAGATAATTTGAAAGAAATGCTAGAGGTTTTTGCATTAGAAGAAAATATTTGGTTGTAAAAGAAATGTTCCCTTTTGTAATTAATTGTCAATTCTGATAACTGAAAATATGCAGTTAATACCTCTTGTAGGATATAATGTTTTCCCATAATAACAAAACATCTTAATTGAAAGCAACTTCTATAAATTGAGTGAACATCAGGGATTCCAAACTAAATTCCATTTTCTCAATAAGCCATGATGACTCAACAACTGTTTCTCCCATTCCTAAAGAAACTTTTCTGACAGCTTAGTGGTTCTCAAGCAGTTCTTTTGGAAGAGCTTGGACACGATCTTCACACCAAGGACTCAGTAAGTGCTGGTGCTAGTTATGAGTGGTTTTGAAGTATGATTTTTGGGATCAGGAACTCCTGCATATTCTCTCCTTGGGAAGATGGAGTAAGTGAGGGAGATGTCCTGGGCTGCCTCTATTGATTATCACTCACTACAAGTTCCTCCAAAGATGCACCTGGTTTCATCCCATCTACATTCTGCATTTTGACTCATAAACTAAGACAATTGCTTTCCATCCTAAATACAAAATAGAATAAGTGAAATGCTTTTGACCTAGTTTGCATTCCCACCAATAGTGTAGAAACATTCCTTTTTCTCTACATCCTTGCCAGCATCTGTTGTTTTTTATTTTATTGATATTGGCCATTCTTACTAGAGTTAGATGGTATCTCAATGTGGTTTTGATTTGCATGATTAGTGAGGCTGAGCATTTTTTCATGTGTCTGTTGGCTGCTTGTATGTCTTCTTTTGAGAAGTGTCTGTTCATATCTTTGCCTACTTTTTAATGGGACTGTTTGTTATTTTTTTCCTTTTGGTACATTTGAGTTCCTTGTAGATCCTGGATGTTAGGCCTTTATCAGATATGCAGTTAGCAAATATTTTTTTCCATTCTCTGGGCTGTCTCCCCACTCTCTTGATTTTTTTTTGCTATATACACCTACTCCTGAATTGTACCCCACATCTTTAAAATAAAAATATAAAAATAAAGAAATCTACATGATGCTAAATAAAATGCTTTACCCCCCAAAAAATCTGGTGTCTTTTATTTTCAAAGGGGTGAAAGAAAAAACATATTTACCAGAAAAAAAAAAAAAACCAACATTGCTATGGTAATCTGTTCACCCACAGTTTTGGCCCGAGGGCCCTGATAAATATAGATTGAATGGGAGGAGACGGGGGCATGAAGCAGGTGGTCCATGCCAAATCCAGGCCTCCCCGGGGAGGATTCCTGGTCACTTTTCCCACTCACAGTGGGTTTCTCCTTGGCTGTCATCCTGAGATGGAAGAACTTGCGAGAATTAGAGAAGATGGTTCGGAGTCTACTCCGTCGTCTCCTGGAAGTGGGTTTAGGTGCCTCTTCTCTCAAGTTGTGTAAACTGGGAAGTGATGGCTGCATGCATGGCCATCTTGTCTACTGGGCTATGAGGTGCCTGCAAGCTGGGGTTCTGTCCACCTCTCACTTCCAGAACCTGGCTGCCTTGTCTGTGAAGTTTCAAACAAGTCTACTGAATGAATGATGTGCAGGTTGGAATGCCCTGAAGAAAATGAAGGGGTACCTTTTCAGGATCTAAGTTTATTTTTAGGCTATGTTTCTTTCATCTTTCCCATGCTCTTTCATCTGTGATTTATACAAATACAGCTTATAAAACACCACCCTTGAATAGTGAAATCGTGACAGACAGCTCCTTTCAGGTTGTAATATGTGGTACAGATTCTTGTGACTTCCCAGGAAAGAAGCCTGGTGTCCTTCTAGGCTTCCCTCTCTTTAAATCCAGCAGGAGTAAAGCCTGTTGCCCACGTTCACTGAACTCACGTCCAGACTTGGTACCAGAACAGTTGGCATGATCTTGATCTCTCGGTACCCTTCCAGCTGTGCTAGGCTTTAGTGTCCCCTTCAGGTGACATGGGACACATTGTGAAAGTGAGCCATGCTCTTTCCTTAGCTTCCCTTTTGTGTGACAAAACTGACCCCATGCCACATTCCCTATTTTCCTGACCTCAGTTTCTTTTCCTGGTAGGTATGTTGCCTTTTCATCCTTTTAATTCTTCCCTTTAAATGAAGAAAGGAGAGAAGGGGGGGGAAATAAGAAATAAATCACTCCAAATAGAGAGCCAGCATGATCAATTTTTAATTAATGTCTAGGGTAGGCAGAATAATAATACCCCAAAGATGTTCACTTCCTAATTCCTGAAAATGGTGTATATTCTACATTATATGGGAAAGTAGAATCAAGGTTCAAGATGGAATTAAGATTTTGATGTTCTTCTGTCTCTGCTACTTTTGTAGTGAATATGATCTGTTTTATTACCTACTAAGCCATTTTCTTTTCCTTTCCAAATCTTCCTCTAAGTGGTTTCACATTGATTATTTTTATTGATGTAAAAGTCACATAAGAAATTAGTTATTTTAAGGTGAATAATTCAGTATCATTTAGTACATTCTCAATGCTGTGCAACCAACACCTCCATCTTGTTCCAGAATATTTTTCATCATCCCAAAAGGAAACTGTGTACCTATTAAGCAAGTACTTCCTATTCCATGACTTGTCCCTTCCCCCATCCCCTGGCAACCTCCCAATCTGATTTCTGTCTCTCTGGATGTATGCATTCTCATATAAATGGAACCACACAATATGAGATCTTTTGTCCGAGTTTCATTCGTTACATAATGTTTTTGAAGTCCATATATGTTGCAGTGTGTGTCGGCACTTTATTCCACTTTAAAGTTGAATAATATTCTACTGTATGGATGTACTGCATGCTATTTATCTGTGTATCCTATGATGGACATTTGTGCTTTCACCTTTTAGCTATTAAGAAAGTGCTGTTATGAATATGTGCACAAGTGTATTTGTTTGAGTACCTGTTTTCAATCCTCTAGGGTGCATACCTAAGAGCAGAACTGCTAGGTCATATGGTAACTCTATATTTAACTTCATGAGGAACTGCCAAATTGTATTGCACAGCAGCTGAACCATCTGCAAGCTGTTTTAGTTTGTCTGTTACATACCCATGTTTTCTGAATCTACTTTCACTAGCTCCCCCAGACAACATCTGTCCATCCTCCTGGGTCTCCTTATACAGTTTGGTAGATGAAGAATCCAAGGTGTACATTCTAAAGCACAGATATAAACTCATGATCGTTTAGGACCAGCTCTACATCCATTCCCATGAACTGTTCAGGGTAACTTGATGTCTGCAATGGTTTGGGTATCAAAACTGGAAGTCCCCAAACTTTGAAAACAAACTCTTTTTCTCCATCACAATAATTAGTTCCTTATTGTCATCCAGTGGATTGCCTGATTATGCCATCCTACTTTGTCACCTATATTTCTTAAATGAGCATGCCTTATAGCATTGTATCTAGCCTTTAATGGGAAGGAAAGAAGCACTTAGGCACTGGAATACCTTGTGACTCTCCATATTCTTCATCCCCATCTGTAGGTATCGTTCTTCCTCTTCATCATCTTTGTGGTGTACACCATGCTGCCCTTCAACATGCGAGATGCCATCATTGCAAGCGTCCTCACCTCCTCTTCTCACACCATCGTGCTGAGTGTCTGCTTGTCTGCAATGCCAGGAACCAAGGAGCATCTGGTCTGGCAGGTGGGTGCACCTCCACATCCAAGAAGGACGACCTTTCACATCCCACCAGAGGGTGAGGGAGGTGTCACGTGCCTGTTCCAGATGTGTCTGAATCTGGTACCTGGAAGCTGCTCCCTTTCTTCTCCTTGAAAGCTAACTCTAAGTAACACTAAGGCCAACCCCACCCCTTCTTCCACTGGTAGGATCAATTGTCACGTAGCAATTAGCAACAGTGAAACTAATGTTAGCAGGAAAATTGAATATGACAGCTCCATTTTGCTGATTGCTGAATGGAGGTATGATTTTGATGATTAAAGGGTATTTTGAGTATACATTATAATTTAGTACTTTTTAACATGAAATCACTATACAATTAAATTCACAATTTGTTCCTACCTCTCTCTACCTTGATATTTAAGAACTTCTCCTTATATTCTTAACTTTTTCATCTTCTGGCAGTTCTATTAGCATTATAAAAAATAAAATATTTTATTTTTGCTTTACTAATGAATGGCATGTCAAAAAAACCATTCCATTTAATTAGTTAAAAACATTTAAAAAGCGACTTGATTTCCTGTTATGTACATCTGTAAACATTACGGTCAGTAATTTTAGGTAATTCCTAACAGTCTGTTTTTGTTTTTTGTTTTTAACCTGTAAAAAGCTTGTTTAATTTGCTCTACAGGGATCAATTGCTGCCCATACCTTTGATGCAAAAAATTCAATGGAACTGAGAAAATGACAGTTATGAAAAGCACTGTGTGGTTGGGAAAGGGACTTAGACATGGGTCACCTAAATCCTTCTGGATCTGAGAAACCAGTTTTGGGTTCACTTGATGTAGTATTGAAGAAACTTGAGATGGAACTGGACACTTAACCTTGGGTCTGTAGTAGTTCCTTTTCATTTGAAAGCTTTCTAGGGATGCTTTTTCTCAATATTTGTCTCCAAGTGCTCATAATGTCACTTTGAGTAAGAATAGCCAGAAAGACCTGCATTCATTAAGCATCTTTTGTCTTTACTGAATGTAAAAACAGTGGCCTTTGATTTTATACAATAGGCTAGAGGTTACATTGGTTCATTCAAATATTACCAAAATGCATCCACTCCCTGGAAGAAGATAAAAGCCATATTGTTTTTCTCTGTGCATTACCCTTGACACATACATATAACCTGCACTGCTCGAGACAAAGGCAGAAGACAGCCAGTAACTAACCTGATGAAAGAATGAAGGTGGGGTGTTTTATATTTATTTTAAAATATTTACTTGGCAAATAAAGGTTGTATGTATTCAAGAAGCCCAATGTGATAATTTGATAGGTATATTCATTGTATAATAGTATTATCATGATCAAATTAATTAACACACTGGTCACCACCCATGCTGTACATTAGATCCCCAGACCTTACTCATATACCCATTGATCAATGTCTTCTCATTTCCCCCACCCTGAACCCATAGTAATCCCCATTCTACGCAAAAGAGCAATTTAGCCGTGCCTGGGGAAAGGGGTAAGAAATGCTCTGTCCCAGACTTTGCTTCCTGTTTCTGCATTTTTGAGCCTCCCCTGAGAATATTTATGGGGCATTTCTTTTTTCCATAAGTTTCACTCTTCCACCCTCCCCTTTATTTGCACTGTGAAGCTTAACATTAAGTGGTCACATATAGTTCAGAGTGGTGGGTATGTTTTTGCAGTAAGAACAAGTACATAATCCACTCAGCAGGTTTGCATTTTGAAAATAACTGTGAGAAAGCCCTGCTCACTGGGCAACAGGATACTTACACATTTCATGACTCATAGCACCTTCACCTTCAGATACCCTGGAACACATTACTTGAACATTTTATATCTATCTCTTCTGCCCCTTCGTGAATAAGCAAAGTGTCTGCCAGTGCTGATGTAATAGAAAAAAAATCTCAGAAGAAAGGATTTTAATACCTGTCTGTAAGAACCTGATGAGTTTTAAAAAATAAAATAAAACAGGAAAAAATACTTCATAAAGAATAAGGCATGTTCCAGGTCACCAAATTCTGTATTGATTTTTTGAGCATATTTTTTTTTGTGCTAATAAAAAAACAACAATAAGAAAAACACTTCTTAGCAGCAGATAACCAGTAATAGGATAATTCTGGAATAGCAAAAAGAATATAAATAGTTCAATCCATAGTATTCCATATAAGAATAACATTGAGATGAACAGAAAAACATGAGGTTCGTTTTCCATCCCTTCAGAAATAAATTCACAACAATTCCAAGAAATGGGAAAGGTGGAGCGTACAAACAGGTTTACAATGAAAGGTTTGAAGGCAAACGTCACAGTTTTGGAGAAAAGAGCTTTTAGTACCTTACGCCGCTGCTGGAAATATAATCTAAAAATACTACTGGTTTAAAATGTGAGAAAAACACTTTACTGAATTCTTTTTATGTACAGTGTCTATAAATTGAATGTATGAATTTGGTGGTTACATTGCTGTGGCACATTTGTTTAAAGCAACACTATGTAAGATAAAGGACACTAGTCTAATATAAACAAAGAAGTTGTCCATCAGTGATTGTAACATCACCCTGCCTTTTAAACCATCAAAGGAGGAATGAATTTGGTGTAGCACAGATCCTTATTAAGAAATTTTTGTTTCATTTTATCTATTCAATTATTGGCAGTCTACTGAGAGCAAGCAGTACTTATCTGTTAATCAAAATAAGAACTTAAGATAAAACGCTATTCTCTTTCCTTATCTCATAACAGATTCATTGTTCTCAGAAAATTTATTTTACTAACACTTGCCTTGAAGTATTGGTATTCTCAGTCTATGGTGTATCACCTGATTGAGAAAATGTTGTTAATAACTGAAAATTATGGATGATATTTCCCAAAGCATTTTAAACTGAATGTATAATCACTAATATATTTTGTAACTTTTACTTAGAAGCAGCCAGAGACTCACCAATAAGTTGCAAATGTAGTACAAAGAATTACTGTTTTCTGAGATATTTAAGTATAAGTTGCCGATCTGATATCGCATCACCCCGAATGCTCCAGTGTGTATTTCCTACAATAAATTCTCCTTCATAACCATAATACAACTGTGAACACTGGGAAATTCGCATTGTCCTGTTACTACCATCCAATACTGAGACCCCATTAGACTTTCTCCAGCTTTCCTGACAATATCCTTTATCACAAAAGGGCACACCGTAGAGTCATGGCATGGCACACAGCATTATGTTCTCAAATCTCGTTTGTTTTCTTCAGGCTGAAACAGTTCTTTGGGTCTATGATCTTAACACTTTTGAAGACTGCAGAACTGTTATTTTGTATAATAAAAAGCCCTTCAACTCCAGTGTGTCTGATGCTTCCTCATAAATAGATCCAGGCTCTGCACCCCTGGCAGGAATTCCAGAGCATTGGTGGGTGTGTCCTCATGGAGCACCATCGGGGGCACGTTGATTCACTTTGTCTCCTTTTTTACAGTGATAATTTGTATGATGCTTCTAATTTGTATTATGATTCCCCTCAACTTTTACACGTTGAAACTGCTCTTTTCCTCTTCATAGTTAACACATATTTTTGTGGGAAATTACTTTGAAGCTAGGCATATATCTTTTTTTTTAAATCAAATTTGTAATCCATTCATTTATTTATCCATATCTACACAGTAATGTGTTTTTCTATTTTACTCAGCAGTATTTTACCATCACAATATATTCTGATGCCCATGTTTAAGCCAGTCTACAACCTCTAGATCCTTAGAGCACATTCTCGCTTTCTGGCACAAGATGTTTCTGGCTTGTCTTGTTCCTCCCTGATCCACTCCTAAAATCAGGGAAGAGTGGTATTATTTTAGTGATGAGTGGGATTCAGAGACAAGGTCTGGGCATAAGGTGTTTTCATTACCACTGGGGTGTCACTCACGACCCCAGGGTGAGGCCCATACCCATTATTCCTACATTTATTTTTATATATACTTCTATGTTAACAACTATAGTTCCATTTTACATAAATAGTTTACATAAATAGTTCCATTTCCAACCCTCCATAGGTTTCATTCCAGTTTCCTCCCTTTCCATCATAGCTCCCTTGGCCAACAATTAAAAAAACAACCTAGCTTCTGTGATTCCTGATATATTCACTTACTAGGTCAATTCCTGTCTGTAACTACCCTCCCATCACGTCCACCTCCCCCCTCCCCCACCACAGGTGTCTTCTCACTTGGCTCCTGCTCTAACACCCATGCCCAGCATCTCCCACGCAGGCATGTCCCTTGCTCTGCTTGGACTCTGACACCCCATCCATATGGGGTGGCTCCCAGCCTGAGTTTTCCCTCCAGTGCTCAGGCTCTATCCCCATGCTTGACTTTTCTTACATATCGATGCTCCTCACACTCAGCTCCTCACACTCATGCCCTTGAAGAAATGTGGCTTCCCCATCCTCTGCTGGTGTAGATGGTCCCTTGCTCAACCTTGTCTGATGGCTTAAAGACTAAGCCACTCAGGAAGTAAGGAGAAAGACAAGAAGAAAACGGCAGAGGCTGGGGAGGGAAGGGGAGAGGATGGGGAGACATTCATTAAGGCATACAAAAATACAGATAGAAAGAATAAGCTCTAGTATTTGTTAGTATAATAGATAAATTACAGTTAACAGCAGTTTATTACACATTGTATACCGGTCTCAAAATATCACATATACCTCCCAATATGTACAACTATTATATATCAACAAAAAAGAAAAAAGGAGTAAGAGGAAGAAAAGGGGAAGAGATGGAAGAAGGAAGATAAAGAGAACAAACACATTCTGAACACAGCAGTTATTTGTGAAATATAAGAGGTATTTTTCAGTTACTCACTGATTTGCTATCCACTCATTTCTGCAAGTTTTTTTTTAATAGTTCCTTTCCCTTTTATCCTCACCGAGTCTCAAGGAAACATTTTCTTGGAATCGGGTATGCTGGGAAATTCTGTAATCATTTAATAATGAAGGGAACCAAATATTTAAATATCAGGAAACTTGAAGATAAGCAGTTTTCCATTTCCCATATAAGAAGAATATATCATTCCCGTGTGATAAATTTAGGTTAAGAACCAAAAGCCCTTAGCAATTCATGATCAACTAGTAGTCTATAAATAAGCATTTTACTTATATGGGTAGGTAACATGCATTTGACTGAGCGTTCATGAGAGCAGCAAGGAGTCTTTTTTGCTTATCATTATGTCAGGGTGAAGAGAAACTGAGACTAGAAAAAGGAGATGAGAACTCCCCCTCCCCCGTTCATGCTGTGGGGGCTACCGTTAGCTGGGCCCTTCAGAAGTGGCGGGGCAGTGTTCCAGGATCAGGAGTCTTAGTCCAGCCCAGAGAGTGTGTGCAGAGGTAGTACTTACTCCATCTTAAATTTACATTCTGCCTCTTCTTCCTTTATTTTACTTTTGTAGGGCAGCCTCGCTGCTGGCGTAATAACAACCCAACCTCAGGGGGTTTCCAAATATTCCTATTTCCATATCATGATTACAATTTGTATTTGAAATCTACTTACCTTTCTCACATTTGTTTCCTTGATATTCCTATCATGTCCTGAATTTTTGTTTCGTTTATCTTTTATTTGCTCTAGAGAGAGGGAGGAATTTGAATATAGACTTACTTAAGCAAGACAGTTGTGTGAGAATTCATCTTTAATAAAGAAGATAAGCTAAGGAATGCCTACTGATTTTATAACAGGATTATGTATATGTTGGAGAAATTTGTATGGGATTCCTTTACACTGTGGGTGTTTTAATATATTTTTGATGTGATACAATTTGAAAAAAATTTAGATTGCTCCTAATACAACAGGTCATCTGTGACAAGCATGTGATCAATAGCAGTGCAGATTTGTTACATAACTGATTCTTTTTAAGTATAATTCAGGAAATGTGTATTGGAGTCTGGAATTAAATTGCATTTAGGATCTAATCTGAGAAGCTCAAAGGAAAAACAGTAGGTTACCAGCTGCCCAGTTTCTGGCTGTGGAAGAGGCTAATTGTTAGAAATTCAGATCTCTGTTCCAACTGTTGTGTCTTCAGAGAACCACTGAGTATTAATTTTTTTTCATAAGAAAAAAATTAGAGTGTGCCATTGATGCCATGGTCCATTTTGCATAGCACGAAGCTTTTTTTTTTTTTTTTGAGTCAGAGTCTCATTCTGCCGTCTAGGCTGGAGTGCAATGGCACACTCACAGTCATTGTAGCCCTCACCTTCTACCTGTTGGGCTCAGGTGATCCTTCTGCCTCAGCCTTCCAAGTAGCCAGAACTACAGGTGTGTGCTACTGTGCCCAGCTGATTTTTTGATATATTATAGAGACAAGATCTCACCAAGTTGCCCAGGCTGGTCTCGAACCCCTGGGCTCAGGCAGTCCTCTTGCCTCAGCCTCCCAAAATACTGGGATTACAGGCCAGAGCCACCGTGCCTGGCCAGCACAGAGCTCTTGATTGAGCAAAATCTATCTCTTAGTTTAGCAAATAATTGTTTACCTGTTTTAAATGCGTAACTTGGAAAGAGTGGGGGTAAAAATAGGAATGTGCCTAATATGCCTAAATCCTAAGGCACATCTAGACATATTTTGCACCCCAGTTCTTCCTTCTCCTCTCATGTCCTCCCCCCAGCCTGTCACATATATCCCCTTCTCCCCATGCCAGGGATTTGTACCTTCCTCCTCCCAGGGAGAGTTTTGGTAAGGCCAGTGAACAAAACAAGGCACTATGGTAGGGCACTGTTCACTTCAGGTGTTTGTTTTTGAGGCAGGCAGTTACTTTGTGAAAAATATAGAGTCTAAGCATCTGTTACACCATCAGTAATTACTCTTGGAAACCCCTAGAAGACAATGAGAAAATCAGCATCCCCGATGGAGAACCACACAGGACAGACGCCTCCTGTGTTCTTGCAGTACAGAATGATGAATCAGCTAAGTCATAGGAACTGAAGAGAGTAATATATTATATCTGCAGCTTGACTCCAGCTACAGCACTGCTCTGGTTCTAGGAGATTCTTTGTAAAGAGTAGGGAGAAACCCACTGAGTTGGTACAGTGGAGGGAGGGTGTTCATAACACCACTGGGTGACATCCAAGGTGAGGCAGAGCTGGGTTGATCCTACTTATCTATAAAATGGGAATGATAATCATGGCCTCTTCCTAGGGCAACAGGGATGTGGAAATGAGGTGATAGGCGAAAAGGTGCTTAGCCTGGGGAGGGAATGTATTGTCTATGCTGTTGAAGTAATAAACAGAACATACTTTCCATGAGAATAATATGCAACCATTTTTTCCTCTCCTAGATGGTGAGAGATTCTGATGGCTAGACTCTGGGCCGATTATTTTTGAGATCCCTCTCAGCAGCTCATGAATGTCTTGACATGGCAGAGAGGGTAGGAGGGTGGACAGAGCAAGTGTTTTGACCTCAGGCAGAATCTGAGCTTGAATTTTGCTTCTCCTACTTCATATCTGTGTGCAGTGAACACAGAGATAAACCTCCTAGATCCTCCTTAAGGAAATATTGAGGATGTTGTCAGCTACTGGCTTTCGGCCATCAGTTTCTTCAGAAACTACCTGAGGAGACTTGCCAGCCCAAGGTCATGACTGATAGAGTTGGGTATATAACTGCCTTCCATTTTGGCCTAATATGGGCAACTCTTACAGCCCATTCCAGCTCCAGAGTGCCTGTGAGATTGTCTGAAGTTGCTGGACCTGCATATTAGCTCACCTTCTCCCCATAACCAGGCCTATTTCCGTCCCTCCCCACAGCATTGATCCAAGGGTACTCCCTAAAACAAAAACAACTGAACTCCATTTCAGAATGTGCTCCCTGGAAAACCCAAACTGCAACCCTGTATGAATTTGGCCTAATTTTTTTTAGCTTATTCGTTGGATCATCTCTAAACCTACAAAGGGAGAGAGAAGAAGGTTTGGGCCAATCTCCTTCTATGGTTGCTGGCCTTGGTGCTGATTAAATGAGATACCCTGTATAAAGAACCTCTTATCAAGCTGGGCTAGTTTTTAACACTCAATGTATAGTAGACAGAAACAGCAGTAGCATATTCTGCTAAGTTTGCATAATTTTATGTAAGCTATAATAAATAAAATGTAAAACACTTTGGGGAATGTGGTCATAATGAAAATCCAGATAACTTATGGAGTTGAATAGGGCAAGAGTTGAATCATACATGTGTAAGACTCTCAGAGCCCAAGGCTGGTTTTTATTGACCATCCTGCAGTGAGCCTTACTCCTACTTAAGGCAGTAGACTTTATCCTAGTGAGGCATTAGAAGCCCACACTCCACTGATGAGTACAGTCAGAAAGTTCTGTGGATGTCTGAGGGTCTGCTCTTCTATAGGTTAATGGAACGCCAGCATTTGGAAACTATTAAGACATAGCTCCCCTATCCTCCTCCTGGCAGAAATGAAAGAGAGAAATGCAAGAGTAGGCAGTCATAGGATCACTTGCCAGCTGGCTATCTTGAATTCACATGCCATTCTCTTCCTGGAGCATTTCGTTCCTTGGAGAACAAAACTTCTGTTACCAAGACAACTTGGAGGGCTGCTCTTTTCTCCTAAATATCACCAGCTCATGGTACCTTGATTAGATGGATCTGACCACCCCACATCTATGTTTTGTGGTCTTGAAGACATGCACCTACACTGCTTCCTCTCCTTGAGTCTTTCTTGACACCTCCCAGATGAGATACTGTGTTGGTTTCTTAAGACTGCTGTAACAAATTACTACAATCTTGGATACTTGAAACAACAGAAATTTATACAGCTCGACATTATCCTCTCATGGAAATCAGAACCAAGGTGTTGGCAGAATTAGTTCCCTCTAAAGATTGTGAGAGAGAATCCGCTTATGCCTCTCTCTTAGCTTCTGGTGTTGCTAGCCGTCCTTGACATCTCTTGGCCTGGGATTCCATACTTTAGTCTATGCCTCAGTCTTCACATGACCTCTTTGTTTCTCCATCTTCTCTTCTTCTGTCTCTTATAAGGACACTGTTCATTTTATTTGGGGCCCACTCTAAATCCAGGATGATCTTGTTGCAACATCCTTAACTTCATTATATCTGGAAAGACCTTTATTCCAAAAAAAGTCATATTCTGAGGTTCCCAGGGGACATAATTTTGAGGGCAGACTCAACCCAGCACTGATGCCAACACCCACAGCTTAACAGCCACTTCTCTTCCTTTGTAGGTTGTTGTAAACTGTCCCATGTAGTCTCCAAGGCCAGAGAGTTTGTGGGGTTCCCTCCCTCTTGCCTGCTTAGACATTGCTAAGCTCTGTGATGTTCAACATATGAAGATACCTTCTTGGTAAATATTTGCAGTAACACAGGAAAGTAGAGCAAAACTAGAAAAATTCATAGTAAAGAAACATGGGACTTTCACCCTTGTTCAAATAAAACTCTCATCCATAGGCCAAACAAAAACAATGTTCGCTGGATAATTGCAGATGGGAGATGGGAGGTAGGGCCACTAAGCATCCGCCCTTGGCTCTTTGTCTATTTAAAAAATAAGCAATGTGTTTATATTTGGCAGAGAGAGAGAGAGAGAGAGAGAGAGACTGACTCATAGAATACACCTCTTTCAGCCACTTGCAAATTCTGTCATTGTTTGTAGTAGTTTTTCCTTTGATCCTCTTAACTTTTTTCAGGCATATAATCACATTAATTTCAAGTACATCTCCACTTTAAAACTTCCTTTTCTTCTTAATTACTTTGCCTGGTACCTCCAGGAAAAAAAAAAATTATCATCAAGGCAGTCTTAGTACACACATTTGTCTGTATATGCTTTTAAATTTAGCAGTACTAGTATTTTACCTTTAAGCCATATGCTGGCTTTGGGGTTAAATTAAATGAATTTTATAGTGTAAAGGAAGTCATCTTAATGCTACTTAGAGATTTTTTTTTTTTTTGGTTTGGTTTTTGTTTCTTTAGAGAGTGGATCTTGAACTGTGTCAATACTTCTCTTTTTTTTTTTTTCTTTTACTCACCCATGGACAATACTATATGATGTATCTCCTTATGTATTATGGAACAATTATTGGGTTACTGGAGTTATCCTTGGTAGGTCATGTCTTTTTCTGAAATTTGCTACTTGATTCTTTTGGCCATAGCTAATAGAAGATTTTGCACTTATTTTTACAATAATAGTAATAATAACAAACACCTAGGCAACACTGACCATGGGTCAGGGTCTGAGTACTTTGGTCATTCATGAGTTTATTTAACCTCAAATGCTTATATATATATATATATATATATGTTAGTTTAGATTACATATTGTTTCTTATTTTTCTTGTGAAAGTACTTTCATTCAAATTGACTTTCTCTTCTGGAGTTTGTTCTTGTCAAAGTTATTTTCTTATCAAAACAGTCTCTTTCATTCAAGGTTTCACTTGTATTTCATGAAGTTGAGCACTCACTTCATGATTTCAGTTTCTTCTGTATTTGTGTTTACTTTTCCCTGGTTCATGTCTTATTCTTGGGATTTGCTCTTTTTGCAGGTATTCCTGACTCATCTAGACTTATGGTTTGCTTATTTATTTCTCCAAAAATAAGTTTTGCACCTATTTCTTAGTTTTACTTATTTTCCAGTTTTTCAGGTTTTTTTCTTTATTAATTTTATATTGGCTTCATATTGATTTTCAGGTTATTTCCTATATTAATTTTTTATTTTTGTTTTGTTTAGTTTTCCTAACCTCTTATATTAGATGCTTACTACATTTTTTATCTCCCATTTATGTATGTAAGTATGGAGGGCTATACATTTGCCTTTGAAAATGTTTTTAGCTCTGTTAGTTAAAAATAAAATCCAAGCCCCTCACCTGCCGTGTGGATCCTCTCTTGGTCAAGGGTACTCCAGAAAATTCATAAAACTGAGTTCCCAGTCATGATGGAGCAGGAGATCAGATACTTCTTGTTATGCCTCCTCTCTTTTTGAGGTTAGACACAATAACAACAACTGGCCAGCATTAATGTTGAAAAAGAGATTACAAGCCGGGTTCGGTGGCTCAGCCTGTAATCCCGCGCCTTTGGGAGGCTGAGGTGAGTGGATTGCTGGAGCCCGCGGGTTCAAGACCCGCCTGGGCAGCGAGACCTCATCTCTACAATAAATCAAAAAAATCAGCCAGGCGTGGTAGCGCGCGCCTGTAATTCCGGCTACTCGAAGGCTGAGGCGGAAGGATCGCCGGAGTCCAGCAGGTCGAGGCTGCGGTGGCCGGGAGCGGCCACTGCACCCCAGTCTGGGCGACAGAGTGAGACTCCAACTCAAAAAAAAAAAAAAAAAAGATTATAAGACTGACATAATGGACTCTTTGGGGGCAATAAGGCAGAAAAAAAAATTATAAATAGGACCTAAGACCATGCTGGGCAAAGGTTAATTCAGGCACCCCTATACTTACAGAATAAACAGTGTTCTAACTGCTACAACTTTTCTTTTTTCTCTAGCAGCTAACCAAATACTGGCCTTGAGATTTTTTTAAAAATGTACAGCTCCACCAGATGTTGACTCACTGACCTCCAGCCCCTGTTCCAACCAGTTATAACTGCAGTTTTGATTAGACAAGAGACTGATTTCAGTAACTTTCTCCTGATAAGAGACCACTGACCATGGACTGATCCTGGCTGGTTTACAGAGGCTGTGTGCTCATATGACTTCATGTCATGAAAAGACCTTTTGACAAATGTGTAGGGCTTAATTGTCATACATCTAAACGTCAAGTCTCCAACTCAAAGTGAATTTGGATGGTGCTTTTCATGTCTGTTTGTGTAAGACACAACCACCATGACCTCCTTCATGAATATTCATAGCTTCTTCTGTAACCTGTTGAATACATATGTTTAACCAACCTGTTCAGCATAAAGCTCCTACCTCAACCTTTTCTCTTTCAAAGTGCTTTAGACAGATAATCAAGGCAGAAAATTCACAAAGAAATTATGGACTTAAATTCAACACTTGACTAATTGGACCTGATAGATATCTACAGAATACTCCACCCAACAACTACAGGATATACATTCTTCTCATCAGGACATGGAACATTTTCTAAGATCAACCACATGCTTAGTCATAAGCAAGTCTTAATAAATTCCAAAAAATTTGAAATCATACCAAGTAATTTCTCTGACCACAGCAGAATAAAACGAGAAGTCAATACCAAGAGGAACCCTCAAAAACACCCACATGTTTTTTGTTTTAAAGAAATAAAGTCTCCTATCCAAATTTATAAATTTTGTGATTTTTTCAGTCAACTGCTCTATGCCTCAGATGTGCTCATGATCGTTATTTTTTATATATTTTGCTAATTTGGTTTGAATTTCTTTTGGGACACAAAGTGTTATTGTTATTTTTAGTTGATAGATTTATTTTTTGTTTTATTATTAATTTTAGTTTATTGCCTTAAGATTAGAGGTGTTCCGTGTTCTTATTACTTTTTTCATGTGCTCTTTTAATATGAACTGCATGCTGATACTACTGCTGTCAATTATTTTCACCATTTGCACTAGAACTGGCTAAGCAGTTATTGTGGGTGGATTGCTGTACTAAATGATCCTCATAGTACTGGTGTGTTTCTGAGCCAGTGGAGATGCTAACTGTGAGATCTTCCACGCCACAGAGATGAACTGCTTCCTGCAAATATGCCTTTCTGATGTCATTCCTCTGAGTCCAGCCTCTTAAGTGTCCTGAATCCAGAGGCTTCCCACCAACTTTCATATCCTGTGAAATAGTCAATTTGGCCTTCACACCTCTGCTAGGTGGGTCACTCACCCTGAATAGGAATATCTCTGCATCTTTTCTGACATCTGCAGCCTCTTCTTCAAGTGTTCTTTTTACAATGTCTTTTCTCAGTCTCCACAGCCAGACCCTGCTTCCTTTTGGTAGTCCTCACACTCATGTTGGAGACTGGAGGTTTATTCAATTGTCTAATTTTGCTGAAAACAAAAATTGCATGTGCATTTCCCATTCTCCTTGGTGTTATGCTTAATTTCCAGGCGGAGAAAAGGAAATATTACCTTTGTATGTCAGACTGGAACTATTTAGCTTTTAATCGTTTCTTTGATTTCTTAAAAGTTGAAATTTCTGGCTTGTGTCTGAATGTCAAATTTTAGATCTAGATATTGACCTAAGTAGAAAGGAAGGAGAATAAAGGCAAGAATATAGAAAGTGAACAGAATTTTATGAAAATTTAGAGTACTCTTCTAAGATCCCTACTCATGACTTGGGTTGTGTGGTTTAATAAAAGTTTAGCAGGTCTGAGTCTCAACCTTGTTAAAGAAGTCACGTAACAAAGCCTCATATTCTGATCCGGGGACATTCCCACTTTACATTTGTCTCTTGAATTGCGTTTGCCAAAAGACAGATGCTTCTTAAGTCTGCTTCTGAGCAGGCCAAAACCAGAGTTAAGGCAGGGATAGTGATGGTGACAATGTCCCTAGCCTTAAGTGACCAATGATGAATTATTGACCTGGAGATGAAGGCTAACATGGTAAGGAACTTCCCCACCATGTTCCTGCTCTTTGTTCTTATTATTAGTTTTTTCAGAAGCTATCACATCATATTTCAGTTGGCTTATTTTTCTCTATGTCCTTCCCACACATACCCTAAGCCTTGGAGATGAGCTTCTGAGATCCTTGGCACAAACCAAAGCTTTTTAAAAGTTTTATTTGTCCCAGCACTGAGTGTATGTAGTGTTAAATAGATGCATGCCTGAGTCAACCCATGAGTTGTTGAATGAATGAACACACAAATGCATGATCAAATGTAGAGACATCACAAACCTCCAAGCATCTTTGATATCACCCAATCAGGGTAATAATGGGCTATTCTTTCTTGTTCCACCCACCATCTCTGAACACAGTGTCTGAATATAAAATAGCTGAGGTGGTGGTGTCCTTTAAAGGTAATCATGAAGAGTGACAACAATCCCAGCATCTTCAAACCTTTATGTTATTATTTTCTTCATCATATGTCAGATTCTTACATAGATTTTAAATATCTTTCTGAGCTCTTCACATTTATAGTGTTATAGAGGAATCAGAGAAAGAACACAAACATAATTGAGGAAACGGAAAATAGCATATACAAAGAGAAGTTCAAAGAGCTTAGATTTCTTCTCATTGGCAGAAAAATGAGTTAAAATTGAACTTCCTTGGATGACGTAACATAGAAAGAAGAGTGATTGGTGTATGAGTCCAGGAAGCCCCCATGATGTGTGTCCCTGGGCCTACAGAGATCACATAATTTTAGCAATTTTAGGCAGAAAATGTCATCGATTTGATTTCCTATTAATACGGAATGAGAGAAGTTTTCATAAATACTATACGAGACACAGAGGGCATTCACCTGAAATAAACTGCCTTACATATAACCCAGGAAACTTTTTCAATGATGCACTTACTGTTTTAAGCTCTGCATTATACAGCTCTGATGTAAGTCTTATTAACAGGTTGAAGACTATGTTTCTTGATTTAGTGCAAAGGCGGTTCTCTGAGGCAGAGTTGAGCTTTCACTTCGAAGGTCCTCTAGACTTTCCCTGCTGATGATCTAACTCTAATAAGGTGGGAGTCTCCTATTGCCAACACAGCAGTACCCCTAGGGGAACACATTTCCACCCTCAGACCAATCACTTAGGAAAATTGTACAGGAGATAACAGTTGTTGAGACAGAGGTGAGTGGAACCTAGCAGAGATCAAAAGGTGACTTGAAGCCCTCACTCTCTGTGGGAGCGGGGAGTGCACTATTTATCACTGTCACCCTGTCTGCAAATCTTGCAGAGCTGGTTCAGTAATAACTAGTTCAATTGATTCTGATATTGATTGCCTTCCTTGGCAAAGCTTCTCAGATGACTCTGGGAACTGGGATCTTATCATGGTAATACCTTAGTATCTCACTGCAAATCAATTTCCCAACATTTCTGGTCCTCTTGGTTGCTTGGTTATCTCTGTATCCAAAGCCACCCTAGATGTTTCTTCTCAACTAGAGTTTACCTTTCTCTACTCATCTAACAGTTTTTTGGACTTTTCTGGAGCTTAGGTTAGGCATAAATTTTCCTTGCAAATAAGTCTCCACACTGATCTGACATTTTTAGAGTAAAGTCTGCCATTTCTAAACAAAAATTGAGTTAAAGCAAACATATAGACTCCACCATTGTTTCCTTCCTTTCCTTAGCTCTGACTCATATGGAATTTAAGAAATGTTGTGGATTTTGATTAAAAGGCTAGGTAGGTATATAGAAATTTTACCCTAGTCCTAGATTCTTCCAGGAAATCTCACAAACTGTTTTGAACTTATTTTTTTGGACTTATTCAAGGTTCTCATTTCTTATTTAATGTGTTTTCAAATCTAATATTTATAACATTCACAGAGTAAAAATATTTCCATTTCATTGCAGGCCTTTTGACTTATATATAATTTAAAAATCATTTTGATTTTTCCTGGCTCCAGGTCTCAATGCATGTTTGTCTCAAGTGTTAGTCAGCTCAGTATTTTCACTTCAGTGCCCCACAAGCATTTCAAACAAAGTATTTCCCTAATGCAACTCATTATTCTTCTCCTCAAGTGTCCTTCATCTCTGCGGATGGCACTGCCATCCCCTAGACTTTCCTCTCAACCTATTAGGTCCCAGATTCTGTTCACCGAACATTTTTCACTCTTCCCTAAGTCGCTTTTCATCCTGCTTCCCTGACCTGGGTCAGGGTATATCATCTCCTGCCTGGGAAGCTGTAGGAACCCCCAGCCTCACCTATGGGTTTCTGGGTAGCCATCCTAAAACCTAAGTCTGTCTTCATCATCCTTCAGTGGCTTCTTATAACCTGTGGAACAGAATAATCTGGATCTCTTGGGACAGCAAGCAAGACCCTGCAGAAAGCAGTCCTGGCAGCTTCTGCAGTCTTACCCCTTCCCTTGCCTTGCATGGATTCTGAGCTTTGCAGATGCTGAGTTGCTTGCAGGTCCCTGATTGTGCTTTGTCACTTCTTCCTCGGTGGTGTGAAGTCTGTTCTGTCCTCCATCTGGAGCACCCCACCATTGTCACCTGGCCAGTGCCTAGGTGTCACCCACAGAAAGTCCTCAGGGTTCCTCTAGCCCAGGGGCTTGTGTGTGAGCTCTCAGGGCACTCCTCCCACCTGAGTAGCACCGGACTCTCTTTCCTGACTCCTGTGCCACCCAGAAGCTTCTTAAGAAAATGGACGTTGTCTTTGGTCTCTGGCACACAGCAGATACTGCTTATTGGTTACACAGAGTATGAAATATTTGTTGTTGAATATCTCAAAACTAAAATACATGTTTCCCCTTTTCAAAGATAGCATGATGCGTAATGAAAAGAGCTTTAATTTTGGAGTTGGAAAGACTTGAGCTCAACTCCCAGTTCTGCATGAATTGGTTGTTTGAATTTTAGTAAGTGATTTAGCTTCTCTGACCATCTGTTTACTTGTCTGGAAAAGAGGATCAATACCAGAATTGGACAGAGGGTTAGGGTTTGTGCATATGTAATTCCTAGCTGAATGCTTAGCCTATATTAAGTATCCAATAAATGGTGACCATTTGTTTGATTATGGCTTTTTGCTTTCTATTTCTCTGGCTTATTTTCAAATTATTTTTCGGTAACACACACATAATCAACTTTTAAAGTTAGGAAAGAACTTCTGCCTGAGACATTTAAATGGGAGAAAACCTCCTACATCAAGCAAGATGTCCCATGGTAGTTTTGTTTTTTTGTTTTTTTTAGTATAATGAACTCATATAAACCTTAATGGGAAGAAGTGTAACACTGCCTCAGTTAGAACAACAGTTAATTGTCTGAGACTGCAATAAAAGATTATATAGCATGAAAAGTGAACATAAAAAAGAAATTTCATCAGTTTTAAAAACGAATTTCTTGAATTAAAATTTTAACTAAAATCTATTATTTTTACAAATCAGGTTACTATTTTGATAAACCTTTCTCTTGTAAATTTAGACAATTTGTTAAATTGATATCAATTGCAAGTTCACTGATTTAACTTGTAGATATTTATTTGTTTGTTTGTTTTTTGTTTTTTGTTTTTTTGTTTTTGAGTTGGAATCTCACTCTGTCGCCCAGACTGGAGTGCAGTGACCGCTCCCGGCCACTGCAGCCTCGACCTGCTGGGCTCCAGTGATCCTTCCGACTCAGCCTTCCAAGTAGCTGGAACTACAGGCGTGCACTACCACATCCGGCTAATTTTTTTTTTTTTAATTTATTGTAGAGATGAGGTCTCACCAAGTTACCCAGGCAGGTCTCTAACCCACGGGCTCAGGCAATTCACTCACCTCAGCCTCCCAAAGGCGCGGGATTACAGGCTGAGCCACCCGGCTTATAGATATATTTTAAGCAACTTCTACACTCCAGTACTTTAAAAAAAAAACTACCAAAATGAACAGGATTAAAAATAAACACAAAAACTAAAGTTTTAAGCACCCTAGCATCTACTAGGAAAACTGTAAGTGTCCCTGACATCCAAAAATGTGAATTCATGACAATTTACAAAGGGTGATTACTTCCCTTATACAAGAATTCTTCACAAAATAATTTAGCATAGTCAAGACATACGTGTTCTGCCAGTTTCTGCACTTACAGCCTAGAGAGTGTTTTGAAGTGATTATTGGGTCATGCCCATCACTTGACAATGAAATAGATCTTATTAGTAAGATCAAAAGCCACCACGAAAGACCTGTGCATGTTCTAGAACACAAGTTCACAACCTTTTTCAGAGAAGTGCCAGAGAGTAAATATTTTCAGACTGTGGGCCCTCTGGTGTCAGTGGCTTCTCCTCATCCCTGCTCTAGGCACAGCTATGAACACCACCCCATAAGTAAATGGTGTGGCTGTGCCCCAACAAAACAGGCAGTGGCCAGACTTGGCCCATGGGTGTGTTCTAGAATAATAACCAGTCGTTTTATTTTCACTCTAACTAGAATAATCTGTTGCCCCACAAAATCCTTAAATGTTTGACATTAAAATTGTTGCTAAACACAGTTAATTATTAGAAAACAAAAACAAAACAAAACTTAAGTAGCTTTCAATGCAACCCTTTCTCTTGGAAATATACATTTCCGACTTTCTGTTCTTTGAGTTTCAGAATAAGCTCACATGTGCTAAATCCCCAGTGAATGTGAGGTTAATTTTTATTTAATTGGTCTTAACACCTCCACTCTGTCTGTATGGTTTTTATCCTTTTCCCAATTCTGATTTCCACAATGCTCTGAATGTGTCTGAAGATCCTCTGCTGGATTTAAAGCAGATGCTTTGGATTTCTTGAGACACATTTATATTTTTCGACACTGTGTAAGTGTCTGGGAAATTTAGGCACACGTGCTATACATTTTTCAGCTGGTGGGGTACTGCTGAACATTTCCCCAAAACATCCCCAGGGAGAAGAATGAAAGTATTTGAGGACATGCCAGTCAGCATTTCTCACAGCTCACGGCCTGGCTGGGGTCTCTGTTCAAAGAAGATAGGTCATTGTTGGTAAAATAGGGCTGTCCTTCATTTTTCCTTAAGGATTGCTGACTCATAACACACACTTTCCCTGCATTCCTACCTCTGCTTTTATCTTTTTAATTTAGTCTGACCCAGGGAGGTACCAAGAGAAGATCAGAGCCTTATTAAGGAGAAAAGGTGTTCAAGAACTTTGATCCAGTCCTGTGAGGTCATCACAACAGTCTGCTTGTTCAGCTGTCAGTCTTCATTCTCTTGGCTGAGAATGCTGGGCTTCCCATAAAAATTGCCTGGTTATAGTCAGCCCTCCTGACCAATGTGCATGAGCCAGTCACAGAAGCATCTGTTATTGCTGCCTTTTCCATTTGCATGTGTTTCCATTCTGCTTTTTTGTGAAGTAACTAAGTGATTTTGGCTTCTGACACAATCCAGTTTCATGGAATCTTAAAAGACCCTTGAGCTATTTTGCTTAGAATGTCTGAAAATTTAGCCTGCGGGGTTTTCATGGTCTGCCCGAAGCTGGCATCTAAAAATAAAATTTGAGCTGACTGGCAGCATGAGAAGTGCCCAAATCAGCAGATGGTGTGAAATGCAAGACTTGTAAAATGAAAATATATTCACGAGAATACACATCCTTTCCCATTTATTAAAGGTCTGATGGGAACACATGCTTCTGGTAGACACAGTGAGCTGTTTGATCATGGAGACATAGGAGACAGAGGGTGTCTGTGTTTGAGCAAGGTGCTTAATGAGTTCCTCCCAGAATTCCTCGAGGACAAGACAGGGACATGTGGCCCAGAAAGTCTTGCCACCTGGAGGGCACAGTCTCTGAAGACCAGAAAGATCCACAATGATTCATGGCCACGTGAAGGGAAATCCTAAGGTGCACCTTGCTGTGGTCACCCCTAGCACTATCTGTCCCACATTTTATATCAAAGGCATTCTGAGAATCAAAGGATTCAAAGCGCAGCCCTATTGCAGATAGTGATGACATGAGTCTGAAGGAGAGACTGAATATGATAGAAACAGAATACGAATTCCAAAGGAATTATACCTAGTTATAACACATGTCAAGTTGTTTAAGATTAAAATAAATTAAAAAACAAGCCTGGCATGGTAGTACATGCCTGTACTTCCAGCTACTTGGTGGCAGAGATGGAAGGATCGCCTGAGCCCAGCAAACCGAGGTTACAGTGGTTGTGAGCGTGCCACTGCACTCCAGCCTGCGCGACAGAGTGAGACTCCAACTCAAAAAATATATTAATTAATTAATAATAAAAACAAATATAATAGAAATAACATAAATACAAGAGTCTCTATCTTTTGTAAAATTTTATTATAGATAGGTAGGTACACGTGAGGATTAACTACATAGATAGTCTTCATGCAGGCAAAGTTTGAGTGTCTAATTGGCCCTCACTCCCTGGTAGTGAAATAGGTATGCTTTTTATTGTCATGTGTCCCAAACCCTCCTCCCTCCCCTATCACTCCCAACCAACAGTATAGAAGTATTCCCTTTTCTCCTCACCTGTGCCAGCATCTGTTGTTTCTTGACTTAATAATTGCCATCCTTACCAGAGTTAGGTGATCTCATTGTAGTTTTCATTTGCATTTCTCTGATTATTAGTGAGGCTGAGCGGTTTTACATGTGTCTTTTGGCTGGTTATATGTCTTCTTTTGAGATGTGTCTCTTTGCCCATATTATAATGGGGTCGTGGTTTTTTTGTTTGTTTGTTTGGGGTTTTTTTCCTTTTACTTTCTTTGATTTCTTTGTAGATCCTGTATGTTATGCCTTTATCAGATAATTTGCAAATAATTTTTTCTCATTCTGTGAGTTGTCTCTTTATTATCTTGATGTTTTCTTTTACACTACAAAAGGTTTTCAGTTTTATGAAGGGCCCACTTGTCTATCTTAACTTTTATGACATTCACTTTGGGGGACCTGGTCAAGAATTTGTTGCCTACTCCAATGTGCATTAAGGGTGTTTCCTACACTTTTTTCTAGGATTCTTATAGTTTGAGGTTTATGTGCCGGAGTCCAGCTCCAGCCGGGTTCAGGGTACTCCAAAGGTGGAGACGGCATCGGCCATTGGGGGGAAGAAGAAAGAGAGAAAGAAAGAGAAAGAAAGAGAGAGAGAGAGAGAGAGACTGGACCCCTGTCTAGTGCAGAAGCCATTTATTGGGAATTACAACGGGTCTTTTATACACAGTCGGGTGTGTGAGTGGCGTTCCCCACCCACCAGATGTTCTTTCAGGTATAATCCCAAAACCTAATCAATGAAACCTTAATCCATGACTGCCTTTAAACCTTTTTCCTACTGCCTATAAACCCTTTTCATATTGCCTATAAACCCTTTTCGTACTAATACCAAGTTAAACAATTCTATAGAGATTTAAGTACTTACTTTACAAACTAAAGTGACCCATCCCAGAATGTTTGGAATGTGGCCCAGTCCAAAGTTGACAGTGGGCTACCTGCAAGTAACCCAGCCGCATTCTTTCAACAAAATGGCTGTCTTCTAAAACTATATTCTACAATTTACACCTTATTCAACTGCAATAAATCCTAAGATCATGACCCAGAAGCCTGTGACCAATACTAAGGCTCTTAGACGTGACCTGAGTTTGAATTGTAAGTTGTGTGAAAGCCAAAACTGCAGTTTGTGGAAGAATGGGAGCAATGAGCTTCTAAAGTTAGCTTGTGTTCATCCCGGTCTCAGAGTTTTTATGTTTTGAGCTCACAGGCGCTTAATCTGGTTAGTGCTGAGTAGAAAGGGGGAGGAAATGGGGACAATAGCACCCGAACGCATCCTAGTGGTCTCGGGGTCAACGGCCCTTCCTGATCCCTAACGCCCAGTGGGCCTCTGTAGCCGGCTCCCAACATTTATGTTTATGTCTTTGATTCATTTAGAGATGGTGATTGGTAGCAGTTCAGTTTCATTCTTCTGTGTGTGGTCAGCCAGTTTTCCCAGCACCATTTGCTAAATATGGTCTCCTTTCCCCAGTGCTCATTATTGGTGGCTTTGTGAAGATGAGTTGGTTGAGAGTTCATGTTTTTGCTTCTGGAATCTCTGTCCTGTTCCATTGGTCTAGTTCCATTGTGTGCCTATTTCTGTACCAATACCAGGCTATTTGGCTATTGTAGCCTTGTAATAAAGTATAAAGTCTGGAAGAATGATACTACCTACTTTGTTCCTTTTACTGAGAATTGTTTTGACTATTCTTGCTCTTTGTTTCCATATAAATTTCTGTATTGTCATTTCCAGGTCTGAGAAAAATAGTGTTGGTAATTTGATGAGTACTACATTGAATCTATATATTACCTTGGATAGGACGAATATATTGACATTACTGATTTTTCAATCCATGAGCATGAAATGTTTTTCCATTTATTTGTGTTATCCTTAATTTCTTTGAGCAGTGTTTTGTAGTTTTTGTTGTAAAGGTCTTCCACATCTCGGGTTAAGTGGATGCCAATGTAATTCTTGTTTTTTTGTGGCTATTGTGAATGGGATTGTGGTTTTTATTTGTTTCTCTGCCTGCCTGTTGCTGGTGTATAAAAATGTGAATTTTATTGATTTTGTAGCCTGAGACTTTACCAAAGCCATTTATCAACGCAAGGAGACTTTTGACAGACTCCCTAGGGTTTTCAAGGTATAGAATCGTATCATCTGCAAAGAGAGACAGCTTAACTTCCTCTTTTCCTATTTGGATACTTCTGATTTTCTTTTCTTGCCTGATTGCTCTGACTGGGACTTCTAGCACTACCTTGAACAGAAAGGGTGAGAGTAGGCATACTTGTCTTGTTCCCGTTCTTAGGACGAATGCTTCCAATTGTCCATTGAATAAAATGTTGGTTGTGTGTTTGTCATAGATGGCTCTTATTGTTTTGTGGAGTGTTTCTTCTATGTCTAGGTGCCCAAGGGTTTCTATCAAGAAGGGATGCTAGATTTTGTAAAATGCCTTCTCTGCATCTAATAATATAACATGTGATTCTTGTTTTTACATCTTAATGTGCTAAATTACGTTTGTGGTTTTGTGAATGTTGAACCAGCCCTGCATCCTAGGAATGAGACACAACTGGTTATGGTGGATGACCCTTGAGATGTTTTGTTGGATCTGATGTATTTACTTTCATTCTACTGTGATTCTGAAAAATATATGGTATTATTTCAATCTTTTGAAATTCGTTCTTGCTTGATTTATGTTTGAGAATGTGATTGATCTTGGAGTATGTTCCATGTGCTGATGAGTAGAATGTATATTATATAGATGTTGGGTGGAGTGTTCTGTAGATGTCTATTAAATCCATTTGATTGAGTGTTAAGCTTGTGGACCTCCTTGTTGATATTTTGCCTTGCTGATCATCTAAAGTTGTTAGGGAGGTATTTAATTCTACAACTATGATTGTGCAATAATCAATGTCCTCTCTTAGTTTACTTAGTAGTTGTTTTATAAAATCTGATGCTCTTGTGTTAGGGGCATATAAGTTTAAGATGGAATTTCTGCTGGTGGATTAAGCCTTTTATAATTATGTAATGTCATTCCATATACTTTTTAACTTTTGATGGTTTGAAGTCTGCTTTGTCTGATATCAGAGTAACTACACCTGCTCTCTTCTGTTTTCCACTTGCCTAAAAGACCATTTTCCAGCCCCCAGTTTTGAGCCTATAGGTGTCTTTTGCAGTGAGATGAGTTTCCTGGAGGCAGCAGACTTTTGGATTATGCTTCTTTATCCAGTTTGCTACTCTGTGTCTCTTCAGTGGTACTTTTAGTCCATTCGCATTCAAGTTGATTATTAAAATGTGAGAATTTAACCCTGTCATAAGGCTTTTAGAGAGCCACTTTGCTCTCCTTTAACTTTTGTATTTATATATGTATGTATTTTCATTTTTGTGAGTTCCCTATATGCTCTGTTAACTATATGCTTGCCTGTAATTTTGTGATGGGTATTACAATTTTTTTTTTTCCCGAGTTCAACACCTTTTTTAAGGACTGGTCTGGATGTGGCATATTTTCTTAGGGATTGGATGTATGGAAAAGATTTTAATTCTCCATTGCTGATGGAGCTTAGCTTGGTAGAGTAGGAGATTATTGGCTGGAATTGCTTATCTTTAATAATGTTAAAAAAGGACTCCTGTCCCTGGCTTGTAGTGTTTCTGCAGATAAGTCTGGAGTAATTCTGATAATCATTCCCCAAAAGGTAGTCTGACTTTTCTGACTTACTGCTTTTAGGATTTTTTTCTTTCATGCTTACTTTGTGGAGGTGGATTACTATGTCTTTGGGGGATGGTCTTCTCATGTGATACCTTGCAGGGGTTATCTGAATCTCTTCCTCTTTAGCAAGATATGGGAAGTTTTCTTGGATAATTCCATGGAATCCTTGTTCCATGGTGTTCTCAGTTTCCCTTTCTACTTCAGGGATTCCAGTCAGGTGTGGATTTGGCTTCTTGATGTAATGCCACATCTCTCAGAGGCTTTACTTCTTTCTGAGCTATTTTTCCCTATATTTTCACATACTGGATTAATTCTATATTTTGATCTTCAATCTCTGTGATTCTTTCCTCTGCCTTATTGATCCTGCTTCCTATGATTGTTACTGCACTTTTAATTTTCAAGATAAAGTTCTTCATTTCTATTATTTTAGAATGGACTTTACTGAAATTGGCCAGCTCTACTTTTAGTTCCGTGACTTCCGTGAGTTTTTCTTCTAGTGTCTTTTGGTTCTCTCTGTTCATTTTAGCTATCCACTCTCTGATTTCTGTGACTGTCATCTGAGTCAGGTTGTTCTGAGGGATTTCCAGTGTTTGTGCTCTGATAGCTGCTTTTTCAGGTACTGTCTCTTTAGGTCTCTGAGGGTTGCCTATATAGTGTCATTGACTTATTTTCTCATTTGTGAAAGATCTCTCTTCCCTCTCTATAATTTCACGTTGGTTTTGTTGCTCTGAAGCTTGTCAATGACCCTCTGTTTTAGGGCCCTTTCTGTGTTTCAATATAGGTCACTTATTGAGAGAGGGTGGGTTATTCACTTTTGTTCCTTGCTCCACCCTATAGATTTTCTCTCCTGCTGTTAATCTAGTTGGGTTAGTTTCCAGCTGCTGCTGCTAGTATTCTGTGGAGAGCAGGTGGGTGGATAACCCCCTCCCCATCTGCAGTCTGCTACTTGCAGGCTAAAAGCCTTCCTAATGAGAAAACTTTGGGTGTCTTTTGTGTTGCTCCTTCCTTGTTCAGGTTTGCATGCACTCTGCTCTTGCAAAAGAGCAAGCTCCCTGCCACAGGGAGAAAAAGGGAAAGGAGCCTACCCTGTAGGTACACAGGGCTTGGAGGTGATTCTTCCTGATATGGCTAGCAAGATGGCCATTATTTGCTGGCAGTGGGCACCAGCTGGGTTCACTCTGTGGATTGGCTTTCCCTGACTGGGAGCTGGCCACTGGGCTCTGCTGGCGGGAGCTACTCTCACAATGGCTGACCAAGTACAGGTTTTGTTTCCCATTCCACTTGGTCTTTGGTTGCCTGCTGATGTGCTTTGACCACAGCTACTCCTGCATGGGACCAGTGACTCATGCATGGTTTGGAGACAGTGAACCAACCCAAAGCGTCTTAGGATCACTCACCCACTCTTGCTCACCAAGTAGGTCTTTAGTTCCTCTAGCTTTTGTCTTAATGTCCTTACTATGAATTGCAGTTATCTCCAGGAAATGAATTGATAATAATGAGTAGATTGACATTTAATAATTAAAATTGAGTTGACATGTTCTCTAGCACTTTGCATATCCCAACTCATGTAATCATCCCACACCCTACACAGCAGGGCACATCATCCTTCTTGCTTCAGGTGAAATGGCATAAAGTGGTTAGAGTCACCCACCTTTAAGCAAAAGATGTAGAATCTGGACCTGGGTAGTTTGACTTCAGAGCTCACCCTGCTTCCTTGATCCATCCATGACATTGTATAACTCCCAGTGGACAGACCTATCTTGGCTCTTCCTAGTAACCTCTAGACTCTGCTAGGATCACTTCATTCTCTTCTCTTCCAGCTTAGAGGCATAAGAAGAAGCTGATGGGCTTCCTCTGACTCTAGTCTCTAGGCTGTCTTATCCTTGTTCTTACAGTGACAGTTGCCAAAACTGCGGGCTTTGTGACTGAGTGAAATTTGGTAATTTGTTTGTTTCATTAGGCTGCTTTCTGAAGAAGGCCCATTAAAATCAGAATTATCGTTTGGAGGGCAGCCCCTTTGTAGTACACTTGGAATCTGGTCCTCCACATCAAACAGTCAGTCAAAGTTTTTAGCTGGAAGTCTAGGGAAGCTTGCATCACAATATGCAGAAGGAATATCCCAAGTAGTGGCAAACAGGTGACTGGTTCTTCCACCATGACAGTGCACCTACCCACACCACACTGAGTTTTCAGAAGTTTTTGACCAGAAATGGCATGTTCCCCATGCCCCACCCTCCCTATTCTCCTGATCTTGCCCTGAGTGACTTTTTTTTGTCCTCTAAGGAAAATGTTTTCTATATATGGAAGAGGTAAAACAGAAAATGGCAGAAGTGCTAAAGGGCATCAAAACTGACAAGTTCAACAATTAATATGAGCAGTGGGAGGGAAAAGTGTCTTGATCGGTGTATTGCATCAAATGGAAAGTACTTTGAAGGTGACTGAAGTTTAGACATGTAATAATAAACACAATTTTTAATAAATAAATTCTGGTTTTTTTGGTTTCCCCCCTCATAGACTCTCACTGATTCAGTTACCACACTGAGTCATAAATACTATTTTAGTCCACTCATATTGCAATAAAGGAATACCTGAGACTGGGCCATTTTTGAAGAAAAAAGGTTTATTTGGCTCACAGCTTTGCAGGCTGTACAAGAAGCATGATGCCAGCATCTGCATCTGGTGAGGGCCGTATCTGCTTCCACTCATGGAGAATGGGAGGGCGGAGGGGAATCAGAATGTGCATATATCATGTGGTGAGAGAGGAAGCCAGACTCTGTTTAACCACCAGCTCTCCTGGAAACTAATAGAGTGAGAACTCCCTCATCTCTCCCCAATCCCCTCCCCCACCCACCCCAGGGAGAGCATTAATCTATTTGTGAGGAATCTGCCCTCATGACCCAAACACCTCCCAGTAGGCCTCAACTCCCCACACTGTCACACTGGGGATCAAACTTTAATATGAGGCTTGGCAGGAACAAACATCCAAGCTATGAGAAGTTGCATAATTCTAGTTGACAAATATATTTCATTTATTCTAAGACTGTTGGTTAGCCTGGCTAGAGGTTTATCAAATTTTTTTCAAAGAACCAGATTTTCATTTTCTTGATTCTTTCTCTATCAGTTTCCTGATCTCAGTTTTATTAATTTCCTCTCTGATTTTTAGCACTTATTTTTTCCACTTGTTTTAGGTTGAATTTGTTCTTTTTACTCTACTTTCCCAAGACCGACGCTTATGTTATATATTTTATAGCTTTCTTTATTAAAAATATATGAATTTGATGGTATAAATTTTCTTTTAAACACTGCTTTAGCTATATCCCACACATTTTAATAAGAGAAATTTTTATTTTTATATTCTTCAAAATATTTTAAAATTTTGATTGCGTCCTCTTCTTTGACTGATGGATTGCTTAGAATTATGTTGTTTAATCTCCAAATATTTGTGAATCTTCCAGCTTCTTTCTTTCCATTGATTTCTAGTTTAATTCTGCTGAGAAGCCAACATATATTCTAAAACATATTTTGTATGATTTTTATTTTTTTTAATGAATGAAGGTTTGTTTTATAGCCCGGAATGTGTGGTCTGTCATGATAAAGTATCCGTGTGTGATTGAGAAGAATGTGTCTTTTATTGCGAGAGTGAGTGTTTTGTAAATATCATCTAGATCAAATGGACTTGTTTGCGTTGTTTATACCCTTAATGATTTTCTTCCTTCTTGATATATCAGTTACTGAGAACAGGCTATTGAAGTCAGCAATTATAATATTCAGTTTGTTAATTTTTCTGTTCTATGATTTTGCTGCTTGTATTTTGATACTCTGTTGTTAGGTACATATACATTTAGGATTTTGTGCATTCTTGGAGAATCGATGCTTTATCATTAGGCAATGTCACTCTTTATCCTTGATAATTCTTATTCTGAAGTTTTCTTTGTCTGAAATTAATATGGTTATGCCAGCTTTTTTTTATTAGTATTAAGAGATGTCAGTTAGGGTTCTCCAGAATAATAGACCCAGACACAAACACACACACACACACACACACACACACACACACACACACACTCATACATTAAGAGATTTACTTCAAAGAATTGAGTAACATGATTGTGGAGGCTGGCTCCAGGTCTTAAATGTGTGGGGCATGCCAGCAAGCTGGAAACTCTTAGGCCAGAGCTGATGATGCAATCTTAAGCCAGATTTTTTTTCTTTCTTTCTTGGGGAATCCTCAGTGTTGCTCTTAAGGCCTGATTTGATGAGGCCTACTCTCATTATCAAAGGTAACCATCTTTCCTTCATTGTAAATGCTAATCACATCTACAGAATAGCTTTATATCAATACCTAGATTCTCAAACACCTGATGTTTGAGGATAATTGGATACCATAGCCTTGCCAAGGTGACATATAAAACTATCACAGTCCAACCCTTGTCATCTAGGCACCCATATACATCTCCTTAAACCATACTTAGCATTCAAATAAAAACAATAATAAAACCATATTACTTCCTAGCATGAAATAACTATCCCAGCATGCAACACAAATACCTGACATCCCTGAGAAGTATGCAATGTCTTCTCCTTTATTCCTGTAATTTAAATATTGTAATTCAAAATTATATACCATTAATATAGCCTATGTTATGATAAAAGAGGGAAAATAGTATATTTCTACATATATAAATTAATATGTGTATGTTTACAGATAGCTAAATATACACAAACACATGTACATCATGCATGTGGAGCATAATCTTCTTACAATGTATCAACCTAATTTTTATTGCTCTGCTTGGTGTATATTATATTGAAGAACTTTATTTATTTATTTATTTATTTGAGTTAGAGTCTCACTCTGTCTCCCAGGCTGGAGTACAGTGGCACACTCACGGCCACCCCAGTGTTGACCTGCTGGGCTCAGGCAATCCTTCCGCCTCAGCCTTTCGAGAAGTCAGAACTACAGGTGCGCGCTACCACACCCAGATAATTTTTTATTTATTGTAGAGATGAGGTCTCACCAAGGTGCCTGGGCTGGTCTCAAACCCATGGGCTCAGGAAATCCACTCACCTCAGCCTCCCAAAGTTCTGGAATTACAGGCTGAGCCACTGAGCACGGCCAAAAAACATTATTTAAAGAAATATGTCCATCTTGAAAACAAATTGTCTTCATATTATTGTGGCAGAACCGCCTTCCTGAAGACCATAAGAGAAAGGAGTGGAAGGTCGGGAATCATGTTGCCTTTTAACTTAAAGTAGACACTTTTCAAAATGTGCTTTTGAGCAAAAAAAGGAAAAGTATTATTAAACATGCTCTCAATAAGGTCTTTATAGCATGTTACCTTATTTAATTTAATTCAAGTTTTCTTTATTTGAAAAATAAACACTTGTCTTTCAGCTGACTCTTGGAGATCAATTAACAATATGTAAAAGCTAAATTTAATTTTATTTTGGCTCAAAATAGCTTTAAGCTCTGTGTGAATTTAGTTTCTAGTACGAGGTTTCCCAATACAGTTACTGATTCCCTCACACCTGTGAAGCCAATTAAGATTTTAGAAATGCATATCTTATTAGTTCTTCTTCTAAAACCAGTGGAGAGATGTGCTCATGAATAAGGGAGTCAGAAATGAAAATATCACCATTAGACCTGAGAGCAAATAGGCTTGCTAGCTCTTCACCCTCATCCCATCCGTGGGTTTGGCCCTTCCTCACAACAAAGCACCTACCCATCAGAACACGGGCTTCTCATAAAAGAGGAAGAGGAAAATTCCACAGTGCTGGTAAGGAGCAGGTGAGTATTGGTTTCCAAAGCTGCTATAACAAATTACCCCACACTTTGGTCGCCTAAAACAGTGCATACTTATTTTCCTACAGTACTGGAGGCCAAAAGTACAAAATCAGTTCCACTGAGGAAAGTCAAGGTGCCGCCAGGGCTGGTTCCTTCTAGAGGTTTTAGGCGAGAAACCTTTTCCTTGCCTTTTCCAACTTCCAGAGGTTGCCGCATTCCTGAGTCACTGTGCTTCTTATGTCTATCCTCGTATCTCCAGTTTCCTCCTTGATATTTCTGCCTCCTCCTTGTAAAAAACCCTTGTGGTTAATTGGACCCACCTGGATCATCCGGGTTAATTGCTCCATCTCAAACTCTTTGACTTAATCACATCTTCTGTGTTTCTTTTGCCATGTTGGGTAATATTCAAGGGTTCCAGGAATTGGAATATGGACATCTTGGGAGTGGCCGCAGTTCACCTCATCACGTGGGAACTTAGACATGGACATCGTGAGGGCCATTGTTTAGCTCACCCCCAAGGCCCAGGCCCTCCTGTAAACAGGGGTGAGTAAAATGAAGGATGGAGATTCAAGAGTGTTTCCAAGGAAGTTTCTCCTCATGGAGACTTGAAAAAGAGAAATCAGGCAGAAATGAAAACTGAAGGAAAACCAGATTAAACCTCAGTGTCCCCACCTAACTGAATCCCATGGAGAAAGCACAAGTAACCCGTGAGTGTTCAAGTGCTCGAGGTGTGCACTAGGGCCAATCCCTGGCCTTCTCCTCTCTGTCTGAGTCACAAGGTCTGACGCAGCAGAAGGGATCCCAAGGCTCTGGGTCTACTGGCTTCCATCTGGATTCAGGCCACCACAGCACTGGCATGAGACTGGGAGGCATAGGAAATAAAAAACAACAATACATGTCCACCTCTATTTCTACTTCAAAAGTTGCTTCTCCTCTTTGATGCCAGCCCCCAGTCAGCAGGCCCTGCTTGATTCTCGGTTCTGCCCAGTATCTTAGCTCTGGGCTCTGGGAACATCACCTCATTCCTTTCCCCTCCAACCTAGGTGCAGGGGCAGGAGTGACGGGCTTCCTCTGCCTCTAGTCTCTAGCCCTCTGTATCCCTTTTCCTCCTACTCTGCCTCATAATTCTTCCATCTCTGGGTAACCGATTGCCTGTTTTAAATTCTCTCTATTTTAAAAACAATGTGTATTAGTTATCTATTGCTGCATAATAGATTCTCTTAGAACAACTTTTATTATCTCACAGTTTCTGTGGGTCAGGGATCCAAGACCAGTTTAGCTGGGCCCTCTACCTCTGGGTCTCTCTCCAGACTGTGACTGAGGCATTGGTTAGGGCTGTAGACATCCTGAGGCTTCCCTGGGAGCAACCAATTCCAAGCCCACTCCCATGCTTTTTGGCAGGATTCAGTTTCTCGTGAGCTGTTGATCTGAGGGTATTAGTTTCTCATGAGCTGTCGGCAGGGTCTCACTTGGTTCCTTGTCACTTGGCCCTCCCTATAGGGCATCCCACAACAGGGCAATGGGCTTCTTCACAGCAAGTGTGGGAGAGGACAACAGAGTATAAACAAGAGAGAAAGAGATTGGAGCAATGGGAGTCATTGTCTTGGCTATCCAATCTTGGAAGTGATATCTGATCCATCACTTTTGCCTATTTGGGTCATGAGAGGGAGGTCACTGTGTCCCACACTCAAGGTAAGGGGTTAACAGGACACAGCCCCCAGCAGAAGGGGCCCTTGGGTGTCATCCAGGAAGCTGCCTCACAAAGGCACGCCTCCCCACTGGGTATCCTTACACATCCTGTTCAACAGTGTTTCTTGGAACCATATTGGATTTACCTACCAAGTTTAGTATCCAATAACGGGATGCCTTCTGTCTTTCTCCTCTCTACATAGGAAAGAAAAATAGTTTATTAGAGTATCTGTTCTCTACTGAAGAGTGTTTGACAGCATCCTGGCTACTTAAAAATCAGAGGAAGTTTCACCTCCCTGTTAATAAAAGAGGTGGTATAGGAGGATCTGTGTGCCTGTGAGACTGAGGATGAAGTGCCCAGTCTATGCTACAGGCTTGCAGAAGTCCCTAGTGAATGAACACCTTATCCAGACCCATCTGCCCCATCCCTGAAGTCATAGAAATTGGAGTTTAGAAAGCGGTGCATTTCTATTGTATTTATTTTAAATGCATCCATGTTTTTGTGCTTGGAGGGCCCGGCTTGTCCTTCAGAAGGGCGGTTGCTTCTCCCTGAAGGTCATTTTGACAGTGACAGAATAATCTTTGTGCACACAATCAGTGGGTTCCACTCCAGCTGATAAGCAGCCTTTTGCTCCTTCCTTCTTTTCCACAATTGCATTTCCCCAGTAATCTCCACCTTGTGAGCAGTTTGGCCACGGTAACTGGAGGCTGGGAGATTGGATGTATTATCAGAGCCCCCACAGCTGTTTCCAGGTGAGGTGTCTGTACTCGGTCTTTGCAAAGGGGGGACACTGAAAACCAGACCAGACATTTGAGGAAATCTCTACTTCCACATGATTGTCTTCTAGGACTATTGACAGAAATTCACTTTTGCTGTCTTAAGAAGCCGTCCCTTAAGAGAAACTTCTCCCTCCCATCAATGCTCCCCTTCCTCTATTAAAAGAGTAGTACCATTCAGTCCTCGCATTAGGAAATGTGAAATGCCTCCTTAAAAGCACCCTAATAAGGTTGCATTTCCTTCTACTGAATTCCGTGGTCCTCTCTTTACAAGATGAAACAGAAATTCAGTTGATCTAACACTTTCTCATAGGGCTTTATTTTGCAGGTGCCCAGGGTACATTTTCAAGGCAGGATAATACATGACTAAGTACAGCAATGATAACAGAGATGATAATTGATGACAGTATTTATGTGGGGTTTCCTATGTGGGATAAGCAGTTTCCAAGGTGTCTGACATGTTCCATTTTATTTAATCCTGGTAATAAGATTCCTACCTCCTTTGGACGGGTATGGAACCCGAGCCTTGGAGAGATGGAGTGAGTTGCCCAGAGCACACAGTCTCAAGTACAGAGCTGGATTCAGCTGCAGACACATGGACCGTGGTTCACGATCCCCCTTTCCCCAGCCCCTTCAATCAGGCTCTATGTCAGCGTCATTCCTGTGAAGCCCAACACTTCCTTCCTTCCCTCAATCCTCCTCCACTTTGCTCTTGTAAAACCAGACTGGATCATGTGTTATGCTTAAAATGCACAACCTGCTAGACTGAAACCCAAACGCCTTTGCAGGGTTCTCCGTGGGCTGTGCCTTCTCCAGCTCGCCTCTCCTTCAGCTGCTTTCTCCTTCTTTAGTTGACAGAATGCACCATGCCTCCTCCTAGCTCCTTCTTTTGTCCCTGGGTCTCAGCTTTAAATTGTCCCATTTTTAGAGAAACCTGACTCCACAAACCAAGCAAACCCCCAGAGTTTCTTCTTCTGACCCCTTTGGGCATTCATCAGAGAGGAGTTTACATCATTTCCACTATACTTTTCCTTTTTTATTTCTTTGGTATTGTCCTGACATTTTTAAAAGATTCATGTGCTCATGAGAGTGGGATCCACTTTCCGAATACGGTACTCTTGCACATTCCCAAGTGGTGAACACCGGGAGCTGCACACAAATAGGAAGTTCCTCAAGGGAAGGGCTGGGGGTGTCACACCCGGAAGTGAATAAATGCAGGACCCAGAGCAGACACTTCTGGCTGCCTTATTTTATTCATTTTCTCATCTGATGCTGTGGTTCCTGGCTTCTGATGAGTGCCCTCTGTGAATTTGTAACCTACTGGACAAGATACATATACTTGGAGAATTATGGTAGTTCACTTCCTTTCTCTGCTGTGGAGTTGGGCATGGGACTGGGCAGTGTGGGTGGGGAGGTCCTGACACAGTCCAGGAGGCCCTGAAAAGTTTCGTGGAGCAGATGCTGGTCTGGTTCTTGCCTCCATGTTTCTCCTGTGTGAGGGTGCGTGCCTGCAGGTGGGTGTGCCTGGGGAGACCTGAGCCAGTAAGGTCCCCTGATTCTGTAGCAGAAGCAGAAAAGTGGGCTTTCTAGTACTTCTAACATATCTTCAAAATCAGGGAGCTTCTGAGCTTGCCTGTCTTCGTGTTCCTGTCATTATCAATGACACACCTGGCGTAGCCCATCCTGAGCAGGTAGTCTTAAGCTGTGCCTCTCTTAGAGTAGATATACAACATTTTGCAGCAAGCTGGTAAGTCAGCAGGTGCTGGTGTGCTTTCTACTTTCAGTGGCTGGTTCTGTGCTTTAGTTTTGGAAAACAGAGTTTTGGAAAACTTGTCCCTTCACCTTCATGGTGTCAGACTTGCTGCTGAAGGAATATGCAGCTGTTTACACCGAATGAGCAAACTTTCTCACCACTCCCTGCTTTCCACTGGGGAAGCCCGTGGAAGATGTTACACGTGCTCTGAAACTTGGGAGTCTTTGTTATGGGAATGTCTGCACCAAGCTGCTCTGTCTTCATACATTCTATAGAAAGAAGTTTCTTGAAACCCCAGATTCTCTCTCTGGGGTTTATACACAGCTAAAATGAAAACAGTGCTGGTTCCATTTGACATCTGCCCATTTCGGGGCTGAACCTGGCCGTGAAAACAGCTCTTGTGAAGCTGATTTTCTTTTCTTTTTCTTTTTTATTTTTCATAAAGCAGGATTTACTGAAAAGACAGAAAAGCTCCCAGTGGGAGGGGACCCGAGGGGGTTGCCCTGTTTTTATTTTCTTATAGGGCCAAATTAAACAAACGTATCACCTCTGGCATGCAGCAGAGTAGTATTTTTAAATTAGAAAAACAGTTTTTGACTGGGAAGTTCAAATATTAGCAAGTCAAGTTTGTATAGACAAATGGTTTCTTCCTTAATTAATTTTTCTTTTCAGTACAAAAGGAAAAATTAACATTTTCTCCTTAAAGTAGTCATGAGTCTACTGTAAATATATCTATATATTTGTACAGGACAAATAATACATACATTTATATCTTATAAATTGTGTATGTGTGTATACATATATATGTGATTTACACACACACACACACACACACACACAGCAATGTAAGAGCCAATAATTAAAAACTGGGTGAGAAAATAAAATGCCACATGGAAATAATTACGGTAAGAGTGAAAATGTGTGGTGTATTTTTTTTTTTAAGATGGATGGCAGAATATCTACCCATTGAACCTGATTGTCACTGGGTTGTATGTCTGTATTTTCACAAACAACTTCTACTTCAACCTTGTGCCACTGGCTCCTGGTTATTCTATCCATTTAAGAATAAGCCATTACAATCTCAACTTTTGCCAATAACCTTAATATATTTTCGTTATAGCTGTGTATCTGAAATCTTTCTTTAGGCTCAAGTACTTTAATCCCTGAAACACACTGAAAGCGGAGTCAAGTCAAGACAGTATGCCTACATTTTAGGCCCAGTAGAATCTTCTTGGCAACTTGCCCAGAACCCCAAAGCCGTCTGTGATTTGCATATAAATGAACCTTGCGAAATTAAAAATAAACATGCAACCATAATATTTACTTGTCTGCCTTTGTTCCTTGCTGGGGAGAAGAGGTGGTAGGCTGAGTGCATTCACTGGCGCTGAAACCCTAAGGCTGAGCCATTCTCGCTACATTTGCAGTTAGCAGCAAATAATTACAGGTGGTGTTTTTGTAGGCAAGGAAAATCACACTGAAAAAACAAGTGAGAAGGGTATTCGTGAAGCCAACAGTGTTGCATAACAGCTATGGGCTATGTCCTGTTGGAATAGTCTTGTAATTCTTGTAATAGGCCGTCCTTGTCATGAACCTGGCATGTTAATCAGGGGTGACAAGGCGATGCTGTCATAACTAATGACTGACTCTCAGATGTTCATGACTGACAGCAGAGTTGTCTTGCTTGCTCACCTTGCATTTGTGTCATGCATCATTGGATGCAGACATCTCTTTCCTGCAGATCCCTAGGTGAGCCAACATTGCCATGTGGAACATTGCTGGGCTCATGGCAAATGCAAGGGACAGGGAGCAAGATCATGTGACGGTGTCTAAAGTTTCTGCTCACAAGTGGCTCTCGTCACTTTTGTGGATCACAGGTTAGCCAAATCACATGCCAGTCGGGCAGGGAAATGTGATTCCTTCAACAGAAAAGGGATCACAAGTTACAAGATCAAGCTTGGCAGCAATGGGACAGGAAGGTGCGCGGTGAAGGGATGGTGTGGTGAATATTAAGAACAACAGTACACTTTGCCACATCTGGGTCTCTCAAACCCAGGGGATTGTTCAGTTTTCCTTGCCTTTTGTTGACTAATCCTTTCTTTTCTTTTTCTTTTTTATTTTTTTTTGAGTTGGAGTCGCACTTCATCACCCAGGCTGGAGTTAAGTGGCACATTCACGGCCACCCCAGTGTCGAACTGCTGGGCTCTGGTGATTCCTCTGTCTTAGTCTTCCAAGTAGCCAGAACTATATAGGTGCACGCTACCATGCTGGTTAATTTTTGATTTATTGTAGAGATGAGGTCTTGCCAAGTTGCCTGAGCTGGTCTCAAACCCGCGGGCTCAGGCAGTCCTCTCACCTTGGCCTCCCAAAGTGCTGGGATAATAGGCTGAACCACTGCTGCTGAATCTTACTCCACCACCTCTTAAATCTGAAGTATTCTCATCATGTAATTATGACTCTTTTGGCTACATTTTGATAGTCCAGTTTTTAAATGACCAACACTCATTTCTAGGGCCCTACAAAGTAAGCCTGATATTTTCCCTTTAAAAGTTCTCATTGTGCAGACATGTGAGACACAGTCCCCAAGCAGGAATCCAGACAGCATGTGAATTACATGGTGTAGCTCTAGGTCATGCCTGGAAGTGTCTTTCTCAAACCAATAACCACAATATCCTAGACAGGCTAGACTTTTCAGTCAACTCCTATTTGGAGTACCTGAATGATTTTTTTTTCCTCACAGTTTCCCTCTTTGGAACTCTGAATTTCTTTATCCAGTA
Source organism: Carlito syrichta (assembly GCF_000164805.1). Lineage (NCBI taxonomy): Eukaryota > Metazoa > Chordata > Mammalia > Primates > Tarsiidae > Carlito > Carlito syrichta. The sequence goes on from NW_007124997.1 coordinate 62,530, forward strand.
GCCTGAGGATTGGCTACTATGTCTCTCTACTTTGTTTTCCTGGAACTCTAGAATTTTTTTTTACAAATAGAACCCTGAAGTCTTGTCTTGACATTCCAGAGTTCCAAAGGCGAGAATGCCAATTAAACCCTACAGAATTTCTATTTATTATTTTAAAATCACAGTGGTCTTCTCTAAAATTATATTGAGCTGAATGGATCATCTTTCCCTCAAATGACAACTAGGAACTTTCTAGCTATCGAAACTATGACTGAAGCATTCATTGTTTCCATAAAATTGACCAAGACATTTTTTTTTTAAAGAACAGAAATAATCTATCTCAATGTTGTTATAAAATCTTCTACTTATTCCTGAGAAAGTTAACCACGAACAGTCTACTAGGTCCCCAAAAATCCCTGTCCCCAGAAGCATTATGAAGTGAGAACTAGGAGTCTGGGATAAGCATGGCTGTGGAAAATGAGACTTTAACCCTCATTCTGTAGGAAGGTCTCAGTGGCAGTTATCTTGATCCAGTTGTGTGATATCGGAGTGAAAATGACTTTATACAGAATACTTGGAATAATCATTCCTTATTTAGACATCCTCTGTCAACTCTGTGATGACCAAGCCTGTTGGCCGGACCCCATGAGATGTCTACATCCCTCTTGGCCACAAACTCCATTCTCTGCCCTCTATCATCTCACGGAAGTACTGTAGCCCCTTAACTAGCATCCCTGCATCTCATCTCCCTGCCTCCAGGCCCTGTCTTTTGTCTGCATTATACCCTGGTGACCCTGTGACTTACTGATACAGCACCCATCCCAGTGTGACATTCTCACCCACCATTCTGCTCTCACTGAGCATCTCAGCCATGCTGATCTGCTTGGAAGACCTGCCACTCTCTGGGGCCTCTGGAACCTCATGGTGGACACACCATAGCATCCTCTCTTGTGTCTGTCTGCCTCTATTTTCTCTGCTAACAGAATTTCTATTCATTTTAAAATCTCCTGTTTTGAGAATATTTCTTGACCCTCTCACAGATAGAGTTCTCTCTCTCTCTCTCTCTCTCTCTCTCTCTCTCTCCCCCATCTCTCCTTCTTCCCTCTTTCTCTTATTTTGTATTTATTCCCTTCCTTCCTCCCTCCCTTACTTCCTTTTTTTTAACCTACAGTTATTACCAAATTCAAAACCTTCTGGAAAAGTTTCAACCTTCTGATCCTTATCTCATGGATAAGTCTTCACTATATCAAATTTCACTGTAGCCATGGCTCGAAATATATTGTTTGGGGATGGAAGAAGCAGAGGAAGGATGACTACACTGAGTTCATGACAGTTAGGATTCAAGGCCTGCATGATTCATGTGCACAGTTCTTTTAATCCTCCTAAAATTTTCATAAGGTAATGATGTTATCTCATTTTAAATACTGGCTAATTGAGGTTCAGAGACTTGAAATGACACACCCAAGTGTCCAGTGCCAGAAAGTGTCAAGACTCTCTTCTTATTTTTTGTCCTGTCTCTTTGTAGACCCAAGCTTCCATCTAAAGACTCCCAAAGCAAGTGTTTGGAAATAGTGTCTGTGATTTTTTAATGACACATTCAGATTCTTGATTATTCATGTGTCCTGATACTTATTCCAAATAGTTAAGAGCATCCACAGTGTGTCAGATACTAGTGACTTCCGAGGGCTCAGTTGATTACTAAAACTGGCCATGGCTGGATCTGAACAAAAGCAGTGTCAGTCTTCTTACCAGCTCTGGGAGAGGGTAAAAGCCAGAGATATTTTCTGCTGCATATTACTATGTATATTTCTTTACATGCCCAATATGTAATTATTAACTGGTAGAAAAAGATCTGGAAAGACCACAGATACATTTGAAAGCCACTTCATGACTAATCCTTGTCTAAATTTATGCCTAATATCTTTTTTTATTTTTCTGTACATGTAAGCCTATGAGAGATGTGTTATTTATGTTTGTTGTATGTACTTAGTTTTATTACTTGAACAATATGTTAGCTGACAATAATGAAATCAGTATGGAGTTGTATCATTTAATTAAAATTACTGTCAAACACTTAATACAAATCCTATGATATGTGGAGGGAAATTTTAATAGCATTATTGATCAGAAGGAGAAATACATTTGTCATAATGGCTTCAATGAATAGAGCTTCCTATTAGACTTAGAAAGGGCTCTTTCATGAATCCCGCTGAAGTACTTGCGTAAACCTCTTCAAATAAATGGACTTGATAAGACAGAGGCAAACAAACTTTTCTCCTTAATCTACACTTTAATTACATTGTGTTTTTAATAATCCATCTGAAAATGAGGGTTTGCGATTCTGAGCTTTTCATCAGTGCGAAGCGGTATTTGATGGTTGACAGACTCTCTTTCACCATCTTTGCACATACCAAGACTGAGGAGCGGCAGTCTTTATTTGCTGCAAATCTTTGAGTTTTTGTTTTCACTTGAGAGAATAAAATCATCCAAATATTGTATTTAAGAATATTAGAAGAAATTGGATCTGCTATTCCTCACATGCTTGGAAGCCTTTGAATACTAGTTTGCCTTGTTAGAAATATTGATTGAACAGAATGCTTTTTAAATAAATGTTCTGTGGCAACTTCTTCTGATTCCCCAGAAATCCCCTTTTGGTTTTTCAAGTTGGATGGTAGAAAGGGCTCTGTAGAAAGATATGTTCTCAAATAGGAGCTCTTTAATATTTTATTATTTTGAACCATCCATGTACCAGAACAACTTAGTGATCTCAGGTTTTTGTTGGTTTGTTTTTTTTTTTAAAAATGGCTATATTTTTCCTTAAGTTGTGATTTTGTGCTAAAGACTTGGAACCAGTATTTTTAAATACTTCCTTGGTAATAATTTATTATGACTCTTTTTAAACGGAATGATATTCTATGACCCACCTCCCTCCTACTCACAAAGGAAAAAGCCAGTGTTGTACTTGTCAAGGCTCAGGCCTTTAACCAGCCTCTCAAGGAGTCAAGTCAGCTGCAGTTTTGCACTATGACCACTTCCCCCCCCCTTTTTTTTCTTCCTTTTTTCACCCTGGGAAACATGATATCAAGACCTCGACTTTCTTACCACGAGTTGAGTACAGATCCTGAGGTCTCCAGGGAGAATTTAGGTCCTGAGGTCCCAGTGGGAGTTTAGGTCTTGAGGTCTGCAGTGGGATTGTAGGTTCTGAAGTCTCAGAGGCATACAAGTCCTGAAGTCTCAGGGAGAGCTTAGGTCTGAAGTCTTGGGGCAGTGCAGGTCTTGAAGGCTGCTTACCCTTCACAGGCTTTCTGGAAATCTTTACCTTGGCTTTCTACTTAGGCTCAAATAAAAAGCTTCCACATCTGTTGAGCAGTTTCAACTCGTGTTAGGGAAGTCTAGGTCTTAGGATGCTTAGGCCCAAGTACATGCCATTCAGAGAAGATGGCGAGAGATCACCTATCACATTTCAATGACAATCCTTGATCTCTGGTACTCTCTGGGAGAGTGCTCCATACCTTGACTGTTCTGTTGCCAAGAAGCATAGATTCATGAATACTTCTCAAAAGGTACACGTGAAGCAAATTATGCATCTTATTGCATGTAAACTTCACCTCAGCAAAGCTCATCTGAATTCTGAAGAGTCTGCAGGTCCTGCGGTCTTCAGGGGGACTTTAGATCGTGAGGTCTACTGGGGAAGTAGATCCTGAGGTTTTAAGGGGAGTGTAGGTCGTGGGATCTCCAGGGAGATCACAGTTCCTGAGCTCTCCAGAGGGGAATTTAGAATCTGAAGTCCCAGTGGGAGTTTAGGTCTTGAAGTCTCCAGGGGGAATGTAGGTTCTGAAATCTCAGGGGCATGCAGATCCTGACGTCTCAGGGAGAGTTTAGGTCCTGAAGTCTCGGGGCAGTGCAGGTCCTGAAGACTGCTCACCCTTCACAGGCCTTTTGGAAAGCTATTCTTGGCTTTCTACTTAGGCCCAAAGAAAGGGCTTCAGCATCTGTTGAGCCATCTCAACTCATGTTATCAAAGTCTAGGTCTTACGACCAGGCTTCCCAAAACAAAACTTTAAAAGACGGAAAAAGTGGTCAGACTACAAAACAGTTGCTCACCTGACCCTTTGCCTACATCTGGTTTTAAACTAAACTTTACTCCACTGGACCTGGAAAATAATTTTGAGAAACACTGCCAAAACTCTGCAGAAAATCAGCACATCACTTCAGATCAGCCGAGGGGACAGAATCAAAGAGTGAACAGAGGTTATTCACTGGGTAGTGACCTGGGACGTGGGACCGATGAGATTCTGCTCTCCCAGAGTGGCTCCTAGCAGTCTTACCTAGATTGTTTCTGGCGGGACACAGAATCAGAAGTAAGAGAGCACCCCTCCATTTCCTTCTCAATGTGGAAGGGAAAATATGATAAAATAGCAAACATAAGATGCAACAAATGACAGATGGTGAGCTCTTGCTGGTGTGACTGTGAAAATCCTATGTGGCACACATTATTTAAGAAGTATGGTCAACTTAGAAGTTACCCAAACAGAAAAGAAAAAAAAAAACAGCCCCATTACAAAGTGGGCAAAAGATATGAATAGACAGTTCTTAAAAGAAGATCTACAAGCAGTCAACAGATACATGAAAAATGCTCAGCTCCACTAGTCATCAAAGAAATGCAAATTAAAACTGCATTGAGATACCACCTAACTCCAGTCATGATGGCTATCATCAATAACTCAAAAAACAGCAGATGCTGGAGAGAATGCAGTGGAAAGGGAACACTTCTACACTGTTGGTGGGAGTGTAAACTAGTACAGCCTCTGTGGAAAACAGTGTGGCGATTCCTAAAAGATCTAAAAAACCCTGCAATCCCCCTACTGGGAATATACCCAGAAAAACTCAAATCACTCTATAAAAAAAAAATACCTGCACAAGTGTGTTTATCACATCATTGTTCACAGTAGCAAGAACATGGAACCAATTGTCTTGCCCATCAAAAGAGGACTGGATAAAAAAATGTGTTATGTATACACGATGGAATATCATGTAGCCATAAAGAAGAACAAAATCATGTACTTTGCAGCAACCTGGATGGACTTAGAGTCTATAATACTGAGTGATCTTTCACAGAAACAAAGAACTGAGTATCACATGTTCTCACTCATAAGCAGACTGTGAACATTTATCATAATACTCTAAGAAAAGGATTGGCAGTAGCAGGAAACTGCCGGGAGGGAGGCGGAGAAGCGGGATTGGCAGTAGTGGGAATCTACCTGGGGAAGGGGGGGCACACCTCATCAACAAGGGTACCTGAATAATGAACATTTGTATACCTAACCCAGAATTGTACCCCACATCTTTAAAATAAAAAAAAAATTAGGAAAGAAAAAAAAGTTGAGCAAACAAAAGTAAGTCACTCAAGCATCTTGTGTCTTTAAAAAGGGGCATCAGAGGAAATGGAAATGGTCAGGTCTAAATAAATAAATAAACAAACAAGGGAATAAATAGGAAATTGTTTATTAGTGATTTCACTTCTAAAAAGTAGCTATGCCAAGACTGTCCACAAGGGGGGGAAATGATTAGTTAAATTCTGAATGTGTTTACATTTAAATCTTTATTTTTTCAAAGTAAAAACAAGTAAATACAGGGATTTGTCTTTTTTTTTTTTTTTTTTTTGCTAGAAGTATTAATTAATCTGAGTACTTTTGTCCTACGTGAGAGAACTCCAAACAGAGAACATATTTTCTCATTTTCACCGTAATGAAGACAATATGCTATTCTTAATAAAGCAGTGGTTATTTGGGAACTTGTTTGTTTGGAAGTGCATATTTCATTTTAGTTGCAATCACCAAATGTTTACTTGCTGTAAATAAGAGTCTGGGTGGAGTTTGTTTATCACAAGTGCATGTCCATACAGTGGTTCTTTTGAAAAGAATGTATGTACTAAAATTTTCATAAACTCATGAAGACTGCAGATTTGATCCTATAAGGCCAAAAAATGTGTCTGCTGGGTAGCCAGACCAACTTTCTTTAATCAAGTTTTTGGAAGTCCCAGCCAAAAGGGCCTGGAGGTCAATCTTGCTTTTGTTTTGTGAGTCAAGGATTCCATCAAGTGTCAGACTCTGACTTGACATTCACATCTAGACCACATGGTTTATGACGGATTTCACAGGATCTCAGGAACCTTTTGATGTTCTGTTAAATATTTTTGAATATAGGCAGATGTTTGAACCATTTTCACTAGATATTAAAAGAGGTAACGGACTGTCCCCAAAATGGAAAGGAACTGGAACTATGACTAGAAACCATCCTGCTGTTTCTTTCCAACCCGGTCCTCTCTCAGCTTCCTAGATGCCATCTGAAGTGTCTGTCTTTCATCCCCCCACAAGATGCTTGAGGAAGGAAGTGACGTTTTTATAATCAGTTCATCCTCACTTCAAAAACCATACCTTTTCTGTGCCATGAATACATGGGTGTGCCTTGTATTCATCTATATGCCTTTCTATACTTGAAATACATCCAGAAAGTCATATGTTCAACTCACTGTTTTAAAATATATCCAGAAAGTCATATGCCCAACTCACTGTTATATGATGGCCCTGTTGTATATGCCTGCAGCCTGGAGGGGGTCTCTTCCTTGGAATGTTTGTTGTCCAGGGAGGGAGTTTGTTGTTCAAGGAGGCAGATGCATCTTGCAGTAAGTTACAGCCATTCATTAATTCAACTACATATTTGAATGGTTGCTTTCAAGTACCTTTTTTGGTAAAAGTTACGAGCATTTAAGTAGTACTTGATATTCATGTTTTGTGATATTTGTTCTTGTTTGCTTTTGGGGATAGAAATACATTTTGGTAAATTGTTCAGATCATTTGTTTTTACATTGGTAAGAGTTGGTTTGTTATGTAGTTTCACTTGCTTAAATTTAGATAGGAAGCACATGCTTTCTATGGTACCCATTTTATGTTATAGATATTTATTTTAATATAATTTTATGTGTCCATAGTCAAAAAGCATTTTAAATCTAAATATATAGGAAGCAAATGTAAAAGATGAGTTTTAAATGGAAGGGTTAGGTACTTTGCAAGCATGTATAATTTATTTTAGAAACATGACATTTCTGTAACTTTAGACAGCATTTGTATCTTATAAATATATGTGGTTCTACAATTTTCATGTATCTTTTTCGTGTCACATGTCTTTTCACAATGGGACTTAGTTATAAATTTTCATCCAACTCAGGAGAAGCAATGATCTCTCTACTTTTATAGTCATGGACATAATTCTTATGCGGTAAAATGAACAATAATATTGAATTGAATACAATCGATGCTTTGGATGGTGTTAGTTTCGTGGCATAGTTCTGTACTGCCCAATATGGTAACCACAAACCACATGTGGCTATTTAAGATAAGATTTAAGGTAAATATGATAAACATTCAGTTTCCCAATATCATGAGCCACCTTTCCTGTGCTTAGCTGTTATTTGAAGCTAGTGGCTACTATACTGGACAACTCAGTCAAAGAACATAATTTATGTAACCCATCTCCTATAGCTGTGTATCTAGGTATTTCCCAATATTTTGATATTCTAGATAATGCTGTAATGAAGAACTTATATATATATATATATATATATATATATATATATATATATATATATATATATTGCACATATGTATGAATCCCTTTCAGGTGCGATAATTCATTTATCATTCAGCAAATTTCCACAGAGAAGTTATTATGACCCTAGGACTGTTCTGCAGGAACATATCAGAGAGATAAAGATTTTTAGCATCATGAGACTTATACTCTAGAAAATAACTAGCAAAGGAAAAAGAAATGAATGAATAAATAATAAATGTATGAATAAATCTGCATCAGAACAGTTTTTATTAGGTATGCATTAGCTGAACCCTTATTATGAGTGTAAACGTCTGCTCCCTGTGAGTCAAGCTTTAATGATGTCTGTGATAACTTTTTTCATATAAGACATTTTAGAATTATGTGTGTAGTTTTCCCATTGTGGTAATCTTTCCCATTGTGGTTCATGCTTTTATGAGAACTTTAGACCCAAAGAGCACCAACTAAAAAGGAAAGATTGAATTTTAGTATATTAAAATTTAAAATTTCAGTTGTGCAAAGATGCCATTTAAAGGTGAAAAAGCAGTCAAGACCAGGAGAGGATGTTTGCAGTGAATGCAGCTGATAAAAGTTCTTTCTCCTATAAATCATGAAGCAAAAGCAAATTTGATATATATGGAAAGCATATGAAATATCTTTTTAAGTGATTCTATCTAAATGACTAATTCACAGGAGAAAAGGTGCTCAATCTCCCTAGTAATTAGAGGAAGACAAACCAAATAACCAGGAGGTACAATCACACACCCATCGAATTGGTAACATGCTGAAACCTCACATACTAAAATGGGATTGCATGTGAAGAAATGAGATGACCATACTGCTGCTGGGAGTGAAAAAGTAAAAGCACACTTTAGAAAGATAACTCCTGTGCACACCTTTGACACAGAAATGGCACTTGCTTAATACACCTGGACTCTGGTGTGTGTTCCCAAGAAGACAGATTCCAGAATATTCATTTCAGCAATATTTGTGATAGTAAACAATTGATGAGAACTAATACGTGCCCACTGATAGGAAAGTGAATAATAATTGGTTGTGGTTTGTTACAAGACAGGAACATTAATCAGACTGATGACATGAATTCCATCTATGAGCACTAACAGAAACAGATATCCGGAATATCAAATTGAATAAAAAATAGCAAATTGCTGAACACTGGGTGACTATCAGGATGCCACTGTAAAATTCCTCTGTACTTTTCTGCCTTTTAAGTGTTTTTCTTTTTCTTTTCTTTTCTTTTTTTTTTTTTTTGAGTCAGAGTCTCACTCCATTGTCCAGGCTGGAGCGCAGTGGCACAATCACAGCCACCCCAGCCTTGACCTGCTAGGCTCCGGCGATCCTTCCACCTCAGCCTTCCAAGTAGCCGGAACTACAGGCGCACACTACCATGCCCCACTAATTTTTGATTTTTTGTAGAGATGAGGTCAATCAATCCACTCGCCTCAGCCTCCCAAAGTGCTGGAATTATAGGCTGAGACACTGAGCCCAGCCTGTGTTTCATTTTTTAAAAAGCAGTTGAGAATAAGTGACAAAAGTTTTCTAGCACAAAGAATAAAAAGTCACTGAAAAAAGTCTTTACCTCATATCTACTAGAAATAATTGCATGATTCTTTTATTTTTTACTTATTTATTTTTGAAATAAAATAATATTTTATTTATTTTTATTATTTAAAAATTTTTATTATAGAATTGTGGGGTACAAGTGAGGATTAATCACACAAGTAGGCTGCACACAGGGGAAGTTTGGGATTCTAACTGGCCGTCACTCCCCCTGTAGTGGACCAGGCACCCTTTGTATTGTCAGATAACCCCCACCCTCCTCCCTCCCTGCGTGTTTCTTTTAGAAGTGTTGGTCTTTTATGTACATGTTCAGTACTCACAGGTCATTTTGAGCACTATCTTTTGAAAATTATAATTTTTAGACTTCTAAAAGAGCCTGAATGGAAGGTGTTCATATATGTTTCTTATACAAAACGATGGCAGCAAAACCTATCTGAATTCACTAACATTTTTCTAATAATTGTTTATTTTGTTTTGTTTTTTAAGTCAGAGTCTCACTCAGTCACCCAGGCTGGAGTGCAGTGGCATCATGGCCACCCTGGCATTGACCTGCTGGGCTCCAGCGATCATTCCACTTCAGCCTTCCAAGTAACCAGAACCAACAGGCACGCACTGCCACACCAGGCTAATTTTTTTGATTTCTTGTAGAGACAAGGTCTTGGCAAGTTGCCCAGGCTGGTCTGAAACCCATGGGCTCAGGCAATTCACTCACCTCGGCCTCCCAATGTGCTGGGATTACAGGCTGAGCCACCGGACCTGTCTCTAATATTTAACTCTTATCATTTGCTAATTTTTTATTTAAAAAGATGTTTTGTTCTCACTGTTGACTTTTTTGTTCTCATTTACTTTTATCAGTGCATAAAAAAAGTTAAAGTTACGATTAAGCATGGCTTAAAACACATACTCAGCTTCCTTCTGAAGCTAGATACTATTTAGTAATTTTTTTCTGCTTTCTCAATGCCTTATTACAGATTTATTTAGATACAGTCATGCGTTATTGAATGATGGAGATATGTTCTGAGAAATGCACTGTTAGGCAATTTTATCTTTGTAAGAATATCATAGAGCACTTACTCCAACCCTGATGGTGTAGTGTACTACACAACGAGGCTATATGACAGAGCCTTGAGCCTGTAGTCTATACACCTGTACACCATGTTACTGCACTGAATACTGTAGGCAGTGGTTATACGATGGGAGGTATTTGTGAATCTAACCATAGAAAAGGCACAATAAAAAATGCAGTATTATAATCTTATAGGAGCACCATTGTCTATGCAGTCTGTGGTTGATCATTTTGCAGCCCATGACTATGTAAAATAAAATGTGAATTTTTAGAATGTGAAGACAAATAATAAATATATCTCTTAGCAGAACTACCAGAATGCATAAATAATTTGTTAATGCCCAGATTTGCTAGGTCTTCAAACATGGTTATTGTAACATACTGGGGAATAGCCACAGGTTCCAGACAGTACATGAGTTACCTATTTGGCACCCAAGAAGACATGTGGCACCATACTAAAGGGTCTTTTAGCAATAAACTGTCCTTATTGTCACCATGATCCAACTGCAGCCACCTCTATGCCTTGCTCTCTTCCCTCCAACCACACTAAATTATTCAGCTTTTCCAAAAGGCCGATTCTGATGAGATCTATGTTAATTTTGACTCTGCAATACCATGTCTTCACAACCAGAAATATTTTATTGCACATTTAGTAATATTTTTACATGATATTTTTCATGTATACCCACAGAATCCTGTAGTTTTTTTTATGTAGATAAGCCTTATATATTTCTTGTTAATTTCTGAGTATTTTAAATAATTATGTTGACTCTGTGAATGGGTTTTATTTTTTAATTATGTATTCTTATTAGTTATTGCTGATGTATAAGAAAAACTCGAAATTTTAATATTTGGAGCTTCTAGCAGGCCAACTAATTGAACACCTAATCATCTTATTATTTTTGTCCTTTTTTTCTCAGGTGAATGAATATGTCTATGAATAATAATAATTTATGGTTATATTATAATTTATAATACTTTTCAGTATTTATTTCTCTAATTTTATTTATCTGTTTTTATTAAATGAAGTTAAACCCCTGGAAAGACATTAAATAAAAGTGGTAAGAATGAGTATTTTTTTATCTTCTGATATTGATGGAAGGGCCTCTCTTGTTTATCTTCAACGTGATCCTTGTTGAATTTTATTTACTGTGATGGCTCATTGTTTAGAGCCATTGTTGTGCAAAATGGCTTGCTTAGTGTCATTTTCTGTGCTGAACAGAAAATATATTAGTTGCTTCTACTTCACTTAAAGAGTTTACACAAGTAATTTGAATTATGTGCATTCTGGAGCATGCATTTGCAGACACACACATACTCAGACGCACACAGACAAAAACACAGACAAACAGAAACACACACAAGCACACACCAAGGGCTTTAAATAGTAGGAAAACAAATGGATGACATTAATGAAAACAGCTTTCAAAGTAGCACAGTCTTTCACAAACTAATTTCTCCATTCAACCTGGAATTCCATTCATAAATCATTCATAAATTTTCTTTTCTGCATTTTCTAGGACAGTATTAGGTTCTTGTAGCAGCTAAAAAAAAAAAAAAAAAAAAAAAGGATAAGACATTCTTACCGACAGCATTTCCTTTTCTTTTTGAAATTCTGCACCTCAGATTTAATCAGCTTATTTCGTTATCCTGCTCGTTGTTTTAAATGTGTCATATTGATCTTGTTCTCAATGCTGACATTTTGGAGGACAGATTTAATCTTTGATCTTACTGTATTTGAGATCTTTTTAAAAGAGGTGATCTGTGATATTTATTTTTTAAAAAGTAAAGTTAAAAGGTATTAGCAAACCATACGGCTTTCATAGACCCAACATGAACTCGCTATTTATGAATGCCATTTCATCAGTATTCTCTGCCTTTGTGACTGACAGAAATCCTCCCTTCTCCACAGCCCTCTAGGGTTCAGCAGCATAGAGCTTCACAGAAGGGAAATAAATATTAAAATATGCACAGAAGACACAGCGATGAGCACACCCCGTGAAAAAGAGCTCCCGCTTTTACCATGGGGCGTCCTGAGTCCACAGGAATTTTCTGTGTACTCAGCAGGCTCAGGAGACTTGGGCTGTGAGGACCTGCTCAAAGCCACCCATTTATTGGAATCACCTACTTGATTCTTAAGATCAAATGTTCAGGATATCCTCTAGATAGCACAGTCATAGCAGTCTTAATATGTGGAGATTGTTAAAAATGATGCATATGAACTGGAATGACTTCTAGGTAGCTTATACTACCCATACAAAAAGTAATATATTTCTGTGAGGGCATCTTGAGTCAGCGAAGAGCACAAGGCAGGAACATCGTAAATGACAACAGGGGAGTTTTTAGGGGGTCGCATGCTTTTTTTAGGGGAGTTCCTTCCTTCAGTTTTACATTCCATGTTAAAATGTATTGCTTCTGTTTGCTCCATATTCTAGAGTTTAGGGGAGTAAGAACACTTAGTAATGCCACAGCTCCTGGCTCAAGGTTTATGTTCAATAAATGTTGGTTGTTTGAGTGAGTGATCATATAGGCTTGGTGTTACAATTGATTTTAACAAAGTCTCCTCTTGTTTTTATCATAAGTACCATTCGAATTACATTCCCTACAGAAAGTCTACGCTTAGACTAATCCTGAGCACGTGTGATGCTTATGTGCATATTCCTATTTGATTTGAAAATGAATTTAATTAAATTATTTGTTTAAAGATTAATTGTATAGAACATAGTTGTTGTAAACATATTCAAGATGTCCTTTCTCCCTCTAAACATGGCAGCTTTACTTACTTAAATAACATCTTTTCCCAAAAACAGTTTAATAGGATTGGTTATGTATTGATCTAGTGCCATTTCTTCCTGTTCATAGTCATGCAGCATAAGAACGCATTTGTGGACTAAATTAAGGAGATAATTAATTTAATATTCACTTCTTATTATAGTGGGGAATGTGCCATAATATGAGTAATGTGTTTATTGAGAAATTCAAGGAATTCATTGTAGTTTAAACTGAAACGATAACCATGGCACACCACAGGGTTTTCTGCATGGTGGGTACTGGGGAACCAATCTATGTATCAATCTGTTCACTACTCACAGCGAGGCACAGAGAGGGTGCTGATTTGCCCAAGGCCATCCAGTTGACAGCTGGTAAAATAGGGGCCCATTATTTGGACAGTGTTCCTGTTGATGATCTTCATGACTGCATCATGCTGTCTCTGCAAATGTCAGTCACTGTCTGGCCGTTATTTTTTCTTTAGAAGATGGACTGCTTTCCTGCACCTGAAATATTTACCAAGCCACTGTGCCTTCTAAGGGTCCTGGGCTTTGAGGAAATGTACATTATAGGTCACTGGAGTCCCAAGCAATGCTGCAGCCAACTAAGCTCAAATAAACCATCGTGGAGATTACCTCAAAGAAAATAAAATTGTTCATTCTGTTCTTGAGGATTCAGAAAAACACCACCTAATAGTATGCAGGGCTATTACCAAGAGACAATGAATATGCATTATCTGATAGTGCAAATGATGGAGAGTTCAAGAAAGCACAATATTGAGGAAAGGTGTCTCTACGTTTTTGTTGTTTTTTTGTGAGTTGGGGTCTCACTCTGTCGCCCAGACTGGAGTGCTGTGGCCGCTCCCAGCCACCGCAGCCTCGACCTCCTGGGTTCCGGTGATCCTTCCGCCTCAGCCTTCCAAGTAACCGGAACTACAGGTGCGCACTACTATGCCCAGCTAATTTTTGATTTATTATAGAGATGAGGTCTCGCCAAGTTGCCCAGGAGGGTCTCGAGCCTGCAGGCTCAGGCAATCCACTCACCTCAGCCTCCCAAGAGCACGGGATTACAGGCTGAGCCACCGAGCCTGACTTCTACGTTTTGAACAAGTTGAATTGCCCAACAGTTGTCCAAATGTAAAAGTCATCACTATTCTTCTTCTTCCACTTAATAAATCAAACCACAAGTGGAAGCGACCTTGCTCATATCTAGGCCGGATGCTCAGAGACAGAATAAACACACATGGGCTGTGTTAACCCAGTGCCTGTGGCCCAGCTCAGTGATAGACTAAGAGGAGAAGTCTCTCCTTTCCGCTGGTTTGGTTCCTTCAGGGCTGGTCTTTTGACAGTGGAAGTTAGTTGTAAATTCACTTGATATGATTCAAGAGTCTTTCAAAGTACACATAAATGAAATGCTGGGCCACTCATTAAGACATTTATCAAAAGTGCTTTCAGTGTTTTTTCAAATCTTGAGAAAATGCAAAATTGAGATGTTTTCACTAGCTTTCTTTCTTATATGCTAAAAGAACCACAGGACTTACAGACCCCCTTGGTTATAATCCATCTTTATGGCCCCAGTTGGATATCAATAGAGAAATGAATAAGGTCTAGGTGACATTATGTTGAGCCACTTATTTTCTCCATCAATTTGCTTCATAAAACAGACTGGAGAGACCCCAAACTTCAAGAAATGAAGTCAGCTCACTCAGTTGTAGTTTGAGCTACAGATAAAATATATTTTAGACCAATGACTGCCTTAACACAGAGTATGGGGACACCTGGCTATATAACATTATGGACCAGGGGCTGGGCTCGGTGGCTCAGCCTGTAATCCCAGCACTTTGGGAGACTGAGGTGTGTGGGTTGCCTGAGTCCACGCATTTGGGACCTCCCCAGGCAACTTGGCGAGACCTCATCTTTACAATAAATCAAAAATTAGCCAGGTGTGGTAACACACCTGTAGTTCCAGCTACTTGGAAGGCTGAGGCGGAAGATATTGCCAGAGCCCAGCAAGTCGAGGCTGCGGTGGCCGGGAGCGTGCCACTGCACTCCAGTCTGGGTGACAGAGTGAGACTCCAACTAAAAAACAAACAAACAAAAAAAAACCAACATAGGCCAGCATCTGACAAATGTCTTCACAGACCCAGGTCTTCCAAGACACCCCCACAAGAAAAGTGTCTTGGGTCCACATAATTTGGCAGGATTTCTGCATGCTCTCTGTCCCCTATGATACCCCATTGCCAAATGACGATTAACAGCTCTTAGAATGTCTGAGCACTGAGTCCTGTGCAGCCCAAATGTATTTGACCACAGAAACTTTTTCCATGGAACTTCGAATAGCACTAGTTCTCAGACACTTGCTTTGAGAAACTTAACTTAGCTTTTTCCCGATGAAAAAACAAATAAATATAGTTTTGAGTTTCTAATAATGGGCAAAAATACCTTGCCCCCCCCAAAAAAAGTTTTTTTCTCCTGGAATAAGGGACATGATTACAAAGTATACATCAGGAGAGGAGAAGACCAGCATATTCTGAAGGCAGCTGTAAATAGTCACGTTTCCCCATCAACATTCAGAGAAAAGGACACCGTTCTTACGAGTCACTGAACACCCCCAAACTACTTTTTCTTCTTACAAAATTTGCAGAAATGAGCCCCACTTTGTAGACGTAAAAACTCCAGAACCCAGGAAGCTTGGTGTATATGTATTGGAATGGTGCCAGAATGAAGGGCCAGTTCTTTCTAGGGCAGGTGCTAATTGTATCACATTGTGAAAACCGATTGCTCAATGGCAATCTAACAGAATTGGTCGCTGCATGACCTTGTCTAGGGTTCTAAGATTGTGCCAGCAAAGTTGCAAAGTGGTCTTTGGAACTTTCCAAGGATTATATAGTATTTTGGCCTAGGAAAAATGCATAGAAATGGCTAGGTCAGTAGCAACTTTTCATTATAGTTTATTTCAAGGATATGTTCAACAGTTTCAAGTGAACTTTTATGTAAAATGAATTTTTAAGTAATTCTAAAACGATATATTAATAATTCTATTACTTAGCAGATATTTAAATTTGTTAGATTCTTTTCGATCTGTGTCCATCATTGACATAGTACTTTCTTAGGGATAATTATGACATAAATATAATTTGTTCTCTATTTTTTGGATATCAGTTTAGATTCATTTTTGTATACCTCTAAGTTGCTTATGTTTGACATTTTATTGCTGCAGGCTTTGATTTTTTTTAAAGCTTTGCTACTGTACAACCTTTGAATGTCAGGATAGCGATGGTTGCTGTTTACATTCTTTGAATTATCTTCTTAGAACAAGTAGGATTGGCTTACAAATTCTTCCATGGTTTCTGTTGTCTCTATGACAGCAAACTTATCTGCAGTGGGTTTTGGTATTTCCTTGATTTTTTTTTTTCCTCCAAAGTCATAGGTAAAAACTGATACCTAAGGAATTTGTGTCCTTTTTATTTTACCAATGAAGCTGGCATTTTTCTCAAGGCTTGTTTCCTTCTTTATAGTTTATGTTGTATAAACCTGAAACTTCTTGCCGTCTGTCTCGCCACAGTGTGTGCATGTGAGGCATATTTTTTTTTCTCATTTTGTCGACCATGATGTAATGGATTGGGCATGAGTCTAAGTTAACATAATTTTGTTGAGTTTAGCTCCATAGCCAGTTTGGAAATTGAAACTCAACCAGTCCTTATTTATTTCTGGTGTTTCCCAGTTTCTTTCATCTTGATTTTCTTGGGCTTCATTGTACAGAATTATCAAACATTTTAATAATTGCTTCATTCCTGTATTTATTCAATACATATTTTCTTATTTGGTTGGGACCTATCAAATAATTCACTATGTCAGATCACAGAAACACAAAGAAAAACCAAACCTGGAAAAGAAGTTTTAAAAAAATACATGTGCAGAGCTTGAATGCAACAAAGTACTCTCTTTTTCTCTCTCTTCTTTCTTCTCTCTCTCTGGCGCCTAGCACCCTTGCTGTCTTGCTCTCGCTCTCTCTGTCAGACATCTTCCATCTTTATCAAAAGGACTGCCTTCTTCTCTTGTATTCACTTTTCATTATACATTTGTTTTGTCTTAAGAGTAAACAACATTTTGGTTTTTGTTTTTAATACCCTGTGATCTGATTTTTAGAAACATTGTGCTTCTTGTCAATTTGGTCTTTAATATAGTATGGGACAACAGCTCAGAATCAAAGAAAGGTTTTCCTTTTATTAATACCTGTTTCTCCCAGCAGCATTTTTTTTCACAGCCATCTCCACATCACCATGGCAGTCCTCCTTCATACTATATTAACAGTTGTACACACCTCAGACTCTGTCTTCTGATGCTCCAGATTCTCGGTCTTGATACATTTAACACCTCTTCATTAACTCTTAGTAAGATATATTTAAGAGAAAGTTGACAGACTATGCATGGTGTTATCCTTAATGCCTATACAATAATTAGCAAGTTGACAGGCTTTTCTCTTTTATTTTAAGTCACTTCTCTTGAGTTATGGAAATTATGTCATCTGAGTGCCTCATCTCACCTCCAGAGTGTTCTATAGTTTTGTGATGGATTTTCTCATTGGGAATGAAAACAGAGTTCAAGGTTGGAAGTGTTGATGCATGACCGTGGCTTTTGCTTCTAGTAAAGGCAATAATTCCTCACCAGAAAAGTCTATGTTTGCTGCTACAGCTGCTGTCAGAACTGGAGTTTCCTTCTTCTTGGAGATAAAGTAGGGGACTTCAGAGTTTTCTAATTAAATCAGAGAATATTTACCACCTCTCTTCACAACACAGTTCATAATCAAGGTGAAATGTTACTTGACTCTATTCAGCTGACAACTGTTCTCGAAAATGTCTTATCCTTTCTAGCTGCATAGCTTTCTTTGTGTGTGAAGTTATGTTTTTCTCATTTTGTCAACCATGATGTAATGGATTGAGCATGAGTCTAACTCAACATCTGTAGACTTCCCATTCTTTCCAATTAAATTGGGGCAATAAAGCCTGCAATGTCTTTCCATGTGCTGTTTGTCAAATAGACTAATGACCATGGTAGAACTCTAACTGCCATGTGAATAGAAGCTATTTTTAGCTATTGCACTGAGAACTTGGGTCTACTGAGTACTCTAAATGAGAATGCATCACACAGGGGCCATATGGTCTCATGGAGGGCAGACTTGGAAACAAGCAGCCTGGTTCAGTATAATAACTGATGTGTTCAAGGTGCTGTGGAACACTACCGAGAGCCTTTCTCAACTCTCAGAGTAGGCAGGGATGGCTCCACCAAAGAGGGCGCTATGGAACAGAATCTGGAGGGCAGAGAAAACCACACATGCCCAAGTGTAGAGAGCTAGGAATGCGAAGATATTTGGAAACTTACACCTGCTAGGAGTTGACCTGCCTGATGGATACGGCTGAATGCTTGAGGCCTGAAAATAACTTGGGTCAGATCACGAAAAATACCTATGGTCTATGACAGATAAATTGGCCTGTTTAAAATAGGGACAAAAGATATAATTGATTATTTTATTTTTCCATTTTTTTAAAATGTGGGATTTAAGTGAGGGCTAGGTACATAGGTGGTCATCATACCGGTGAAGTGTGGGTACCCTTATTGATGTTATGTGCCCCCCTTCCCCTGGCAGTGTCCCACTACTGCCAATCCCTTTCTTGTAGTATTATGATAAATGTTCAGAGTCCACTTATGAGTGAGTACATGTGGTACTCAGATCTTTGTTTCTGTGATAAATCACTGAGTATTATAGACTCTGATTCCATCCAGGTTGCTGATATGGTATTAGCAATGTATTATTAAAAAAATAGAAGCAATAATTTGCACTTTGGTAAATTTATACTATGTGAATTATGTCCTTGTATGGAATCTATATTAGTCAGGGTTCTCCAGAGCAATAGAACCAATAGGATATATGTCAAAGGAAATTTGTTATAGGAATTGACTCATACAATTATGGATGAAAAGAAGTCCCATGTTCTGCCATCTACAAGCTAGAGAACCATGAAAGCTGATGATGTAATTCAGTCCATAGTCCTGAAAATTGGGGAGCCAACGGTATTAAGTCCTGCTTATGTCCACAGACCCAAGAACCTGGGCTACTGTTGTCTAAAGACAGATGAAGATGGACATTTCAACTCCAACAGAGAGCTTGAATTTGCCCTTCCTCTGTCTTTTTGTTCAATTCAGAATCTCAGTGATTAGATGATTTTCACCACATTGGTGAAAACAATTTTCTTTACTCAGTCCACTGTTTCAATCTCTTCCAAAAACACCCTTGCAGACACACCCAGAAATAATGTTTGACCAGCTCTCTGGGCATCCCTTAGCCCAGTTAAGTTGGCCTATGTAATTATCATCACAGAATCTAAAGCTGAGGTTTCATCCATGAGAAATAATTTTGCTCAATATTTTCTTCACTGTAATGGAATAAATAACTCTTTCTTGTTTTTGTTTAACCAAAAGAACCCACAAAATTTCATTTTTTTCACTGATCTCTAAATTTTCAAACACTTGTACTGCAGGAGCTATGCAAAGTGACATGTGACTTAGAGACCATTGTTTCAGAATTCAGTAAACGGACATGATGTGAAGAAAGTATAGTTCTTTTAATGAGTAAATGTGAATATTATAAGTCCTTTTCTGTCTGTGTTACTGTCAGTCTTTCTCTCAAAAAGTCTTTCTACAAAGCCATTCTGAAGCTGCTACACCTGGGAGCTGCCATCCTAAGGCCAGTCTCTATGACACCAGTATCAGGAACAGGAGAACCTTGAACCCTTAAAGGAGAGGTGAGCCGCAGGAGACAACTTGGAGGATGTATACCTTTTAGAGGAAAATTTAGTATGGCTGTCTTTTAAATAAGCAATCTGGCAAATTGAGATAATAGGAATGAAAGAAAAAGCAGAAGTTGGAGCATTTCTGACACAAAAGTGTTTCTTTTTAACATACAAGTATACCAGGAATTAGAAAAATAGCATTAACGTGAACTAATAAATATAGTTTTGAAGCAAAAGATATTAATAGTAGTTTAAACTTCACATTTCAGAAGTTATTGTATTATTCAGTTTTAAGATCTCCATTTCATTCTTCATCATGCCATCTATTTATTTTCAGAAACTTTCTATCATTCCAGTTATATCAAAAGCATTTGCACTTGCTTCTTGAAGCTTAGTTACAGCAACTATTTGAAAGTCTTTGCCTGGTACTTATAGCATCTGAGTAAAAATCAAGATGGGTATAGGCTGGTTTTTCTTTTACTTGTGAGTTGAGATTTTCCTGGTCTATAGTATGTGTCTTGGTTCATTTTGTTCTCATGTAACAGAATATCACTGACTGGGTGATATATAAAGAAATGTATTTCTCATGGATCTGGAGTCTGAAAAGTTCAAGGCCAAGGCCTCAACAAGTTTGTTATCTGGTCAGGGTTCCATCTCTGCTTCCAAGATGGTGCCATGAGCACTGCATCCTCGGAGGAGAGGAATGCTGTGTCTTCACATGGAAGGTGAAAGGGAAAAGGGGCAAAATTTGTCCCTGAAATCCTTTTACAAGGACACCTACTCCCATTCATGAAGGAGGAGTCCTCATGTCTCAATCACCTTCCAAAGACCAAACTTAACCCCATGACTGTTGCTTTAGGGGTTAAGTTTCACCATGGATTTTTGGAAGGAAGAAAAATGTTTAACCATAGCATTGTGCTGAGTTATTCTGGATTGATTCTTCATCATTTTCAGTATTATGTTATGAAATTCTGGGTCTTGTTTAAATCCTAAGGAGAATGTTGATTGTTTTTGTTCTAGCAGAAAACTGACAAGGTTAGGTTCAGGTGCCATTTAAAAAATTTTTTTCATTTACTCTTTTGTGTGAAGGGTTGTATTAATTAGTGTTATTGACTGAACTGTGTCTTCCACAAAGTTCATAGGTAGAAATCCTAACCTCAGGGCCATAGAATGGGACTGTATTTGGAGACAGGATTTTTAAAGAGTTACTAAAGATTAAATGAGGTCTTTAGAATGAACTTTAATCAAATATGGCTGGTGTCCTTACATGAACTGAGGTTTAGCACACAGAGGAAAACCAATAAGAAGACATCAGAAGACAACCATCTATAAACCAAGGAGAGAGGATTAGAAGAACCAACCCTTTTTTGTAGAATAATTTGAGTTCCTCTGGATATTCCCAATAGGGGAATTGCTGGGTCATATGGAAGGTCAATTTCTAGTTCTTTCAGAAATCACTGCACTGTCTTCCAAAGAGGTTGTACTAGTCTACATTCCCACCAGCAGTGTAGAGGCTTTCCTTTTTCTTCACATCCTCGCCAGCATCTGTTGTTGTTTGTTTTATTAATGATGGCCATTCTTACAGGGGTTAGGTTGTATCTCAGTGTGGTTTTGATTTGCATTTCTCTGATGATGTGTGAGACTGAGCACTTTTTCATGTGTCTGTTGGTTGCCCATATATCTTTTTTTGAGAAGTGTCTATTCATGTCTTTTGCCTGCTTCTTAAAGGGGCTGCTTGTTTTATTCCTTTTAGCGCATTTGAGTTCCTTGTAGATACTAGATGTTAGACCTCTGTCAGATAAACAGTTGGCAAATATATTTTCCCATTCTGTGGGTTGTCTCCCTGTTCTCTTGATGGTTTATTCTGCTTTGCAGAAGCTCGTTAATTTGATGAGGTTCCACTTTTCTATTTTATTTCTTAAGGTATTGGCCTTTAGGGTTCTGAATAGGAATTGGTTCCCAGTTCCAATTTTCATAAGGGTGTCTCCTGCGCTTTCTAAGATTCTTATAGTTTGAGGACTTACGGGGGCATACCTCATCAACAAGGGTACCTGCATGATCAATGTTTATATACCTAACCCTGAATTGTACCCCACACCTTTATAATAAATAGATAATTTTTTAAAAAAAAAAAAGAAGAACCAACCCTGCTTACACTTTGATCATGGACTTTGAGCTTCCAGAATTGTGAGAAAATGAATTGCTGTTAGTTAAGGCACCTAGTTCATGGTTCTTTGTCATGGCATCACTAGCAAACTAATACACAAGGTTTGATATCAATTTGGCTGTTACTTGAAGAAGAGGCTTATTTTCTTTAAGATCCACCTTTTGGAATTCTGACATGACATTATAATAAAGATATAATAAACATGCAAACTCATGTTCACATGAGATGCAAAAGAACAATTGAATGTATTTTCTGAGGATGGTAGCTAGAGGAGGTGTCATGAGGGTGTGCTCTTATATTTTCCATATTATAGGGAGAATGCATGCATGATTCTAAAAAGAGAGACACAGGGAAAAGACATATTTGACTACGTAGTATTTTATTTTTGTGCATTAAACTTATCCTAGGCAATCATATGTTACATAAAAAAACTGAGGAAACATTTGCAGCCTTTGTGGTACAAGATTGATTTCCATAATAGATAAAGAAATGTTTCCAAATGAATTCTAAAAAAACAGTAATGGGCAAGAGTAAAAAGAAATGGATATCAAACAGCTGACTCTCTTTCACACACACACACACACACACACACACACACACACACACACACACACACAAATACTGTAACTAACAGATGTAAATATCATATTCACAATGTTTAAATTAAAGTATCCATAAGCAAAGTGGAAAATTTTTCAAGTCTATGTGATAGCTAGAGTTGGTGAAGTCTGTGCAATTAGACCCTTCTCACACACTATCTAAGATGTGTAAATTAGATTCCAAGTTTGGAAGGCAGTCTAGTAAAACATAGCAATGCTCTCCATGTGGAGAATGTCCTATGACCCACCCATAAAGTTTGCAATCACGTATCCTAAGGAAGTTCCAGTTAGTGTATGCAAAAATTTAGTTTCCAATAATATTTGTCAGAGTAGAATGGCAAAAAAGTGGAAAGCATTAAGTATCTGACAGTAAGGAGTGGGTTCAATAAATTTTGTTACATCCAAATAAAATAATATAAAGACATCAGTAACTAATATATGGGGAAACATTTATTCACATCATGTGTTTAAAAAGGTTTCAAAATAGTAGCAATATTACAATTCTATTTTTGTAAATAAAAATGCATATGAATAAATATTGGAAGATGTGCATTGAAATAATGCAATATATTATCTTGTAGTGAGGTTTTAGGTGACTTTGAACTGTTTTCAGAATATCTGTTTTTTGTGCCTGAAAAAAAACATAAAATACTTTCCAGAAAGCTCCACATAATTGATTCAAATATAAGAAAATGTTCAAGAGACAGTATTATAGCATATGATGGCTTAGATTTTATAAGGATGCTGATGTAGAATTTTGGAATGTCAGGTTCTGTGCATTCATTTTTCAGCAGTGACCACATTCTTGCATGCATTTTTCTTAGCAGTTTGATGTCTTGCTTTTATTTTGTTGATTTAACTGGAGATATCTCTTATTTAAATATTCCTAAAATTTAGGACTTCCAGAGTCAGACTAAATAGGTATTCTTTTCTGTGCATACCTTTGATAAAGTCATGGATTTTAAGTTAACTCTTTTAAAATAGTGGTCACTTCTACAAATCCAACTATGGATCACTTTCTAAAATGTGATTTTTAACAGTACTTTTACATTCAAATATGTACTATGGAACCACCTTAACAAAATGTTCTATTCCAGCACAAATGCTAAAAATTGAAAAGAATCCTAATTTACTATAATCTGGGAAAACAAAATGTGTATTTTTAGAATGAATTTCCTCTAATATAACATTGTTGTTTTCCAATAATTAAGAAATATTGAGCCTGTCTGTGAAAGTGTGTCTATATGTGTACATGTCTGGATTTTTGGCAAGTGGGATATGTTTCTTTTCTATTTTCTAAAGCAAAGGAAGTATTATTTGAACTGAAATTTTGAAATCGGCCCTCTGGGTATGGTGTTCTGGGTTTTAGACTTCTCCATCAGAAAGCTGTGTGTTTGGCCATCCTCCACCTTCCCTCCTACTGGCCCCCATGAAAGCGGAGCCAAAAATGTTTTCTTTCTGGCTCACTGCGCTGCACACAGTCCCTCCCCGGAGGCGGGTGGCAGTAACAGAGCTGTCATAGGGCTGCCACAGATGGTTCTGTGCTAAAGCTGCAGCCTCAGTTTATGACTCCTTGGGGGAAGGATGATGTTGGCTGGAGAGCAGATTTACGCATACTCCAGAGACGCCCCTGTGGCTTAGTGGGCAGAGGCGAGCCCATTGATTACAGATGGCAGATGCTTCCCGTCCATCCCTTGCATCTGCACTTCCAGGTTGGCATTTAGGATGGACAGGACAGTGACATAGTAGATGTTTTAGGTAAAAGAAGCTCACAAAAATTAAAGAATATCCTCATGACACCTTGTATAAAGACTGGTATTGCAATCCAAGAATTGTAAGCGTTATTTGTTTGATAATAATAACAGCTACCCTTAGAGAGTGTTTGCTGTATACCATTCACTGTACAAAGCAACATTATTCAATATATTATTTTGCATTCAAGGCACAAAACTACAGTGTTTCCTACTTTCCATAATATGAAACTGAGACTCAGATAGGTTAAGTCACTTGCTCAAGGCCACATAGCTTATAAATGAAGACAGAAATTGAGCCAGTTGATCAACACCTCTTCCCCCACCAATATCACTGTTGAGAGCATTCCTAACTAGAGCATTCCTAAATGGAGAGTTTATTCTAAGCATATCTGTAAACATTAAACAGATCTTGCCTAACAAGAAGAGCTAGCAAGCTATTTAAAGTGGGCAGACTGTTTTAAAAGTATACATGCAAGTCTGGTTTACCTGAATGGATTTATCTTGACTGAAAGGGTAACATTTTTATGCCATGGCATCGTCAATCTATATATTACTTAAGCAGCTCCAGCATCTCAAAATACCCAACTCCTTCCTCATTGATTTGCTGTGAATATTGCTCTAGTTTCCTTGAGTTCGTGATAGGAAAGGCGTTAGTTTCTCTATTTTTCATAGACTGTTTGATATTCTGAACATGAGTCAGTCTCTGCTAGCCAAAGGAATAGGATTAAAGAATCCCAGTGTGGCCAGGGAAAGCCTCGCTAAAGAGGAAACGTTTTATTCATGCCTGCAGGAATAGAAAGAATATGTTACAGCAAAGTAAAAAGGTTTTTTTTCTATTTTAATTTTATGTAAGGTTATGACCAAAAAAATATAAGACAGTCTTTAAAGCATATGCATGCAGCTACTCTGTGTGCTGTAGAAGATGTTAAAGTAGAATTAACCTATATTTGTAAGAGTCTAAAAACAATTTTACCATTCATCAAATTTGCAATTAAGCTATGTGTATGGCTTGTTCTCACTCATAAGTGGACCCTGAACATTTATCATAATACTACATGACAGGGATTGACAGTAGCGTGTCACTGCCAGGGAAGGGGGGCACATAACACTAATAAGAGTACCTGATCCCAAATCAGGCAATGTGAGGACCAATGGGAGATCCAAACTTCACCTGTATTATGACCATCTATGCACCTAACTGTAAATTGTACCCCACACTTTAAAATAAAAAAAAAAGAAAAGAGCCAGGCGCAATGGCTCACAGCTGTAATCCCAGTACTTTGGGAAGCAGAGGGGAGAGGATTGCCTGAGCCCATGGGTTCGAGACCAGTCTGGGAAACATGGCAAGACCTCATCTCTACAATAAGTCAAAAAATTAGCAGGGCATGATGGCGTGTACCTGTAGTTCCAGCTACTTGGAAGGCTGAAGCAGAAGGATTGCCTGAGCCCAGCAGGTCAAGGCTGTGGTGGCCATGAGTGTGCCACTGCATTCCAGCCTGGGTGATAGAGTGAGACGCTGACTGAAAAAATAAATTAATTAAATTAAATTAAAATAAGAGAAAAGAAAAGAAAAATAGTTATAAAAAAAGATGTGTGTATGGGATTATGCTCATGTAGCTGGGATACAGTCTTTTTCTAAAAGACAAGAGTGTCTATGATTTGCACTCAAAGAATAAAAGTAAGCTGGTCAACAATTCATCACCAGGGTATGAGAAGGAGCCAACAGCTGGATAAAGCAGTGAGCCTGAACCTGGTTGTAACTTAAAGAGTACCTGGAGAAACTTCTGAGAGGATTGTCTCATGACATTATAAACATTAATTAAAATAAAACTTAAAAAAATCAAGGATCATAGTTTGCCTCTGAAACAAGAGGATAGGGGAAGCTTTGGGAGTTGGTTGCCTGATTCCATTGGACCAGAGAAAAGAAAAATGTTGGTTAAAAGCACACACATTTTGATTGCTGGCTAGACTAAAAGGAAAGTCAATTTCTGGGGTTGACTGTGGAGAGAAAAGGGCAGAAGGGCAAGGGGTGTGCCCACTCTTGACTGGGTCTTAACCCTGCAGCTGTCACAGCTAGGGCAGGAGGACTGTAGGAACACATTCGCATGTGTCTCATGAAGGTGCCGTAGTTAGTTCTCAGAAGAGACATCACATGTTCAGTGGTGCTTTCTCCAGCCAGCTTGAATAGAACCCTACAGACTGAAGGCTCCTTGTTGTGTGTTGTGCAGTTTTGCAAAATGTAAATGAACATAATATTTGCCGATCAAAGCTATATGAAAGGAGAATGCTTGGTAATGTGGATTGCTTGGTATTTTGTCTCTTGGCACTTAATATATCTGAGAGCACTTTGAGAATTCCAGCCAAAGGAGGCCTTCTGAAATGTTAACTTGTGCACTGATGTGGTGCCAATGGTCAGATTGAAACAGAAGTCTTGACTGTGTTTCCAGTGCTTTTTTATTCAGAAAGTTATATAAATACAACATTGAGGTTTCCCCAGTATAAATATTTAGCCCTTTATCCTCACCTTTTCCATACCCTGAAATATTTTTCCCATGTTCCTACTTGCTGCTTAAATATTTTTAAAAGAGACATTATTCTCTTTGGCAAGGTTTTTGTTTGTATGTGTGTTTTTCATATTGTCCTTGTTGTGGTGGTTTGGGTATTTTTGCAATAAATTTGCTGATTGTCTGATTTCTCTGAAGTGACCAAATATTCTGGAGTGGTGGGCATATTATGTTAAGAGCTTATTTTCACCCAACTTTAAAGTGTGAACTGTCTTAAACCTAGGCAGCTACTCTTAATTTCCAATTTTCATATTTGAACAGTCAGATTGCCATCCCACAGTGCCTGTCCACCTACTAGCCCCTTATATTCCCTGATGCTCCAAGATGGATAGAGTTCCTTGCAAACTTGTGGCAGAAGGTATTCCTTGGTGTGATTGACAGCTACCCTGATTCCAAATGTGGTGGCCCTCATGAACTAGTTTGAGTTTGGAAAATAAAGATAGACAGTGGCCTGGATTAGGGCTAGTACTCTTCATAAACAGCTCAGACAAATCTCCCATCAAATCGAGGAAGTAATTGTCTTTTCATATAAAAATATTGACTTGGAATGGTGAGCCTTAGGAAAATACTTGTCTCTGTTCATCAGTTTTCTTGTTTTTCCAATGGGATGACAGAATTTCACTTCTATCAGGCCAGTCATCTCATAAATAACAATGCTTATTATGGATAAAATATAAAGCAATACTATTTGAAGGCACAAGCAGAACTAAAAAAGAAACAACACTTGGAATAAATGAACCTGGATGACTTTTCTCTTTTATGGACTTTGGCTTTAGGGAAAAACCCCAGTCAGTGCCAGGAGGAATGGATAAAATTTTAAAAGAAATGTGTAGTTTCCCCATGTTATATCACTGAAAGAAAGAATTCAGTAGCACTACATTAGCCAGAACATGAGGTAGGAAATCCTAAAAAGTGAAGATTCACAAAGAGAGAGAGCGCACCCAATACTACATGTAAACTCTACATAAACCTGGACTGGCTCTTGAAATAAGCAGGATAAAGGCAGAATTCTAGGAGTAAAGATGAGGATGGGAGAACTGAGCAGAGATTTCAGCTCCTGCCCACTGTGGGAGAGACCATATTTTTAGTTTGACTCAAAACAAAACAATCAATACTCTCCAGAGGAATGTAACAGAATCCATGGGCTCTATAGCATGCCATTCATAATGCTTAGGATATAATCCAAAAGTAAAAGAAATAAAAGGATATGACTAAAAAAAGACCATTTTCAAAAAAGTGCAATCAGTGGAAACCAATGTTGACAGCACCCAGAATTTATAATTAGCAAGCAAGAATTTTTGGCCGGGCCATATTTCCTGACTTTGGCCCCCTCTCATACTTTGGGGAGATGAATCTCCTCTGTCTGTCTCTCTCTCTCTCTCTCTCTCTCTCTCTCTCTCTCTAATTTACTTTCTAAATAAACTATATTTTCTAATCTAAAAAAAATGTAAGAATTTAAAAGTGACTATTATAAGTAAAAAAAGGGAGGGGCAGGGGCAAAAGAAGATATGCTCCAAGTGAACAATTAGACAGGGAAATAGAAACCATGAAAAAGAGCAAAATGAAAATTTAGAACTGGAAATCTAAATATATAGTGTTAAAATATTAATAGGTGAGATGAGCAACAAATTGGAGATGACCGAAGAAAGGTGAAACCAGATTATTAGAAAGGTTCCAATCAGGAAAAAAAGAGATTCAACATTTTAAAAATAAAAGCAATCAAAGTTTTGATCATCTGTGTGACATTAAGAAAAAGTGTAACATATATGTAATGGAGTCACAGAAAGGCATGAGAGAGAACGGAGCAGAAAATATATTTGAAGAAATAATGGATAAATGTATCTGAAATTTGGAGGAAATTATAAATTTACAGATTTAAGAAGTTGAGCTAAGTCCTAGCAAACTAAATATAAAGAAGAGCACTACTAGATATGTCATCGTCAAATTGAGGCAAATCAAGATAAGGAGAAAATATTGACTACAGTAAGAAAAAGATGACATCATAGGTGAATAATATGAATGACTGCTGACATTTCATCAGCATCAATGGAGGCCAGAATACAGAGAAATGATGCCACTAATAGGCTAAAAGAAAATAAGCATGTAAGGCTGCAGCTCTATATCCAGTGAAAATCACCTTCAAGAATGAGGAAAAAATAAAGGCATTTTCAAATGAACAGCAACTGAGAAAAACATTATTCACCAGCAGACCTGAACTATAAGAAATGCTGAAGGGCTGGACTCAGTGGCTCAGCCTGTAATCCCGCGCCTTTGGGAGGCTGAGGTGAGTGGATTGCCTGAGCCTGCGGGTTCGAGACCCACCTGGGTAGGCGAGACTTCATCTCTATAATAAATCAAAAAATCA
>NW_007124997.1:91844-162354 GCF_000164805.1 Carlito syrichta
CTGCACTCCAGTCTGGGCGACAGAGTGAGACTCCAACTCAAAAAAAAAGAAAAAGAAAGAAATGCTGAAGGAACTTCTTCAGACAGAGTTGAAATAATGGCAAGTTGATTGCCAAGAAGGAAGAGTGAGATTTGGAAATTGTAAAAACTTTCTATTTTTTAAAAATGATTTTTATCTTAATTTTAAAACTACCTATGGAAGTCTAAGATGAATATCATAACGTCGTATTGAGAAATGTGTGAGATTTGCATGGAAATACATATGGCGAGAGTAGTGTGTGTGTGTGTGTGTGTGTGTGTGTGTGTGTGGTATATTGCATATAGTAGAATTGGAATGGACCTACATAGTTCAGGGATTCTCATGTTACATTATGTAGTACAATATTGAATCTAAATTGACCTGAAAACATTAGGGATGTATTTTGAAATCAGAACAGCATACACAAGTACTAAAACAAAGAGATAAGGCTAAGAATCCAATATATTAATTTAAATGGAATTTTTAAAAATTAACTAAGCAAAGGAAAGAGAAAAGTAAGAAAAAAGGAATATAAAACAACTAGTAGGATATTAGAACTAAATTCAACCATGTGAATATTATCTTAAATATGAGTGGATTAAATACATGAATTAAAAGACCGATATTATCAAAATAGGTAAGACCAAGTTATCTACTATTTACAAGAGATACACTTTAAATATAAAGACATAAGGAAAAAAGAATGTGAAAGATATACCACGCAAACAAGAATTATAATGTTGATGAGGCTATGCTAAAATCATTTATAGTAAATTTCAAAACAGAATTATCACACATTTTACTATAATGTGATGGTGTGTTTATTAGGAGGATATGACAGTCATAAGTATATATGGGTTTCAAGTACTTGAAAACAGAACTGATAGAATTAAAAGGAGTAAGAGATAAATCCTCCTAAGATGTACTGGTGAAATGAGGGAACAAAATAATACCAATCTTACACAACCCATTTCAAAAGAAAAAAAAAAGAAAGAACACTTCATAACTCATTTTATGAGGTCAGTATAACCCAGATACTAAAACCTAATAAAGATATTAGAAACAAAGAAAATGACCCTTATTTTTAATGAATGTATATACAAAATTCTTACTAAAATTTTGGCAAATCAAATCTATCAATATATACAAAGAGTACTACATCTTGCCTTATTAAGTTTATACAAAGGTTCAGAATTGGTTTAAAATCTGAAAATTGTCAGTTTGTTGAACACATTTGCAAAATTAAGTAGAAAATGTACATGAATATTACAATGAATTGAAAAAGTGTTGCAAAATTTAATATTTTTCTATGATAAAAACTGTCAGCTAAGTTTAGAAGAGAAAGTAGCAACTTCAAATGTATAAAGGGCATAGGTGAGAAACCTACAGCTAACATTTTATTCAGTGGTCAGATATTAAATACTTTCTAAAGTCTAAAACAAGGCACTTTTATTCAATATTTTATTGCAGGGCATACAACCAAAATGAGGCAAGAAAAAAAATAAATGGAATAAAATGTATAAAGGAACAAGTGAAACTGCCTCTTTTCACAGAGGGCCAGTTGTTTTCATAGAAAATCCTAAGGAATTGATTAAACAACTAGTAAAACTAATATGCAAATATAGCAAGGTTAAAGCGTGCAATGTCAATATACAAAAATAAATTATATTTTTATATACTGGTATAAAAACTTTCAAAAGAAAAGCAGAAATATAATTCTTTTTACAGTTTTGTCAAAAAAACATGGAATATTTAATAATGAATTTTTTAAAACCCAAAATAGATTTCTATATTTAAAATTACACAGTTGCTGAGAGACATTTTTAAAAACCCAAAGTTAATAGAACAGGGTACTTCTCTATTGGGTTGGAAACCTCGCAATTATTAAGATGTAAATTTTCTCAAGATTATTTTGTGTATTTAACCAATCCCAATTGTAAACCCAAAAGGCTACTTGTAGAAATTTGTAATTGATTATAAAATTTATATTGAAATGCAAAGAACTTAAGATAATCAAAATTGTCTTGTCAAAGTACAACAAAGTTCAAGTACTGACACTGGTTATCTATAATTACCAAGACAGAGTAGTACTGGCCTAAGGATCAACCAACAGATTAATCGAACAGCATAGGGAGTTCATAAAATAATGATAACAATTTAAAATAGTATAAAAAAACTGTAAAAAAAGAAAAAACTAAAAATAAAATTTGACATATGAAAAAGAATTTTAACATGGAAATTTACTTTATGCAGTTATTTAAATCTGTTGTTTAAAGATCTTCAAAAGGCACCTTAAAAAACATATTTTAAAATACCTTTTTCTGACTTAATGATGATCATTTAAAATAAGCAAATCACCAGACAATTTTAAACCATTCATGACACTATTACCTTAAATAATTTTTAAATTCCAAAACACATTCACTAGTACAACACACTGCTGAGTAGTACGATTTGTCTCCCTCTAACAATATACTTCATGTAGATTATTAATTTGTAGGGCCTTGCAAAGTTATTCAAATGTAACTAATATAAACTGAAAACCAGAGAGGTAAGGGAGTTGAGATACAGCACAATTCAACTCTAAAGCTAGTTTTAGAGTTTGGTTTCTCCCAAGAGAATTGGTAACATTTCTTATTCCAACCTGTGTTAAAATTTCTATTTCAACTCTGATATATAAGCACTCATTTTTTTCATTAATAGAAGTAACAGCATAGAATGAATATACCACAGGTTGCCCCCAGATTTCTTAGGATGTTTCCATCAGGCTTGCTGTCAGGTAGAGAAAGGAAGCAAATGAGTTTGAGTTTTTGTTTTTGAGAAAAGGGTGAGTGGGGGAATCCCCAATAACCGTACTTCCATGGTAGATTGCACATAAGAGCTGGCTGAATTTCACTATCATTAACTGTATTTTGATGTCTTGCATCACAACGAATAGCTGCACTTCGTTTTTCTTTTTTTTTTAATGTTTTATTTTAATGTTTTTTTTTTATGTTTTAGAACATAACTGTCCTCAGATATGTTCACATTCATATTCTATATGGTGCTACTCCTTTTTAAATCCTTCTATGGCTGGGCTCGGTGACTCAGCCTGTAATCCCGCGCCTTTGGGAGGCTGAGGTGAGTGGATTGCCTGAGCCCGCGGGTTCAAGACTTGCCTGGGCGACTTGGCGAGACCTCATCTCTACAAAATCAAAAATTAGCCGGGCATGGGAGCGCGCGCCTGTAGTTCCAGCTACTCAGAAGGCTGAGGCGGAAGGATTGCCGGAGCCCAGCAGGTCGAGGCTGCGGTGGCCAGGAGCGGCCACTGCACTCCAGTCTGGGCGACAGAGTGAGACTCCAACTCAAAAAAAAAAAAAAATTCTTCTATGATTTAGTCTATAAACACTAATGTGAGCATTCCTTATTCAATTTTTCCATCTTCTGTGCTGTGCTTCTCTGTTGTTTTGGGTAAGCAAAACTTCATTCCCATGAACTCATATGTAGACCACAAGTTTCGTGGAAACAATCATTGTGATCGCACAGCAATACCATTGCATCTTATCTTACCCTACACATAACTGTGTATTTTCAAACCAGTCAGTAACTTCACTAACTTCTTCATGCCATGTGGTTTGAGTTCATTAAAATCTGGAATGCTATCATCTGGAGGGATTGTCAAAGCAAGCAAATGATACATTTTTAAACTGAAGTTTTCGTAGCTGTCATATTATGTGGCCAATCCTCTCCTCTAAATTTCCCTTCTAATGCAAATAAAGACAATAACAAGGTAATAGTTCTGCCTTCTACGACACAACTAACGTGATGTAACTGTCCTGCAGACAAATGAAAACTCATTAATTCCTTCCCCAGAATCTGGCATTAGGGATTTCAACATTTAGGATAATGGGATTCGGGTTCGTGTCTTTCGAGATTATGTTCCAAGCCCATTAGATTGCGTTCCAGAAATTTGCCAAGAGTAGAGTTTAGGTGCTCTTACCACCACCAAAAATAAAAGTGTGTGAAATGATGGGGTGTTAATTTGCTTGACTGTAGAAATCAGTTTACTATGTATATCAAAACATCATACTGTACTCCTTAAATGTACACTTTTTAAAAAAGAGTTAACACATATGCAATTTAACCTCAAATAAAAGAATCATAATCAAATATTTTTCAACTTACTTAAAGATGTACATGCTGACGTGTTTAGGAGTAAAATGTACTAATCTGTGCAAGTTATTTAGAAATATATTAAAAAATAAGATAGATGGATAAGTAAATAGAGGGAGAGAGATGTGATAAATCTAATATAACAAAAAATATTCATTGTCTATCTTGGAATGTTCACCATTCAATACTTGTCAATAGGGTGAAAATTTTCAGAAGACAGTACTTGGGGAAATAAATAACATGTTCAATAAATAGTTAAGAAAATTAACTAAATTGTGGGTAGTAATAACAAAATGTGGGGGTCTTCCCCATGAGTTTTGTGCAAATTGAGTAAAGGGGTTCCGGGGAAGCTGTCAAGTGTGCCTGGCCTGCTGGAAGCACTCCTGCCTGAGCACCCTCCTCCTTCACCCCCATGATTCTTTGCACGCCAGTGCCCATTGTTATGTGTTACATTGGCAGCCACTAAGGGGAATGGGAGAGCGTCAGGGAAAACAGGGCCAACCCTGATTCATGATTCCCTACCCTGGCATTTCATCTCCTTTTGCCTCCAACCAACTCAGAGGTAGATGGTGTCCTCACAGATCTAAAAAATTACACAAATTTATGCAGCTTGCCTAGTGAAAAGAAACACTTGAGTTCTTTCCAGGACTTTTTATTTGCCCTCTTCCACAGACACATTTATGAACATGTTGAATTCTTCCTCCTTGCCCTAGGGGGAAGGAACTCTTCTTATCATAATGGAGCAAAAAGTGTATCATTGCTGAACTCCAAAGATGGGTTTCTTTATTTTCTTATAATCAAGGGGGGAAAAAAGCCCCAGTGATTAAGAAGAAATGATGGGTTGGTAGTTAATCAAGTAATGCAAAATTGACATTTAAGCAAAAAAAAATGTGTGTATGTGCAAGAAAACATATAGACATGGATAATGGAAATCAACTTTAAATGAGTGAGGGTTTTGGTTTCTATAGGTGTTTGTCTTTCTCCATTCTCTGGTATGTTTACAGTAAATCACCATACTGCTAACTGAACAATCCCCAACTGCAATGATCAAAGATTCAATTTTCTTAGTTTGAATTCTTCTTAAAGCAACCAAGAAAGCATTCTTCTTGATGACGCTAACAATGCAGTTTTAAATCCATGACTGTTTTATATTAATTTTCATGATGTTTTCTTACTCTGGTTCTTGTGGAGTAAAAATATATTGTTCATGTCATTGTTTTTTTTTAATAACCACCTTATATTTTAGTAACTGTGGGATAGACAATAAATATAAAGTCAAATTCAGTCATTTGGGGTTATATTTTTCTATATACAATGACTGCTATGAATTATCTCTATATTTGGAATGGAAAATAATGTGCTTATTTAATTTATCTCATTTTCTTTTGTAGCAAACCAGTGTTGTGAATCTGAGTTAATCCAGATAAATTGATAGTGACAGTTTAGAGACTGAGAAAAAAATTACTAAATTATTGATGTGGAAATTCAAGTCAGAATATTAATTTTTTTTAAATGACCAGTTTTAAGGTCTCAAGTATGGGCCAGGCACAGTGGCTCAGCCTGTAATCCCAGCACTTTGGGAGGCCAAGGCAAGAAGATTGCCTGAGACTGAGGGTTCAAGACCAGCCTGTGCAATAAATCACAAAAATTAGTCAGGGTGGTTGTGTGTGTCTGTAGTTCCAGCTACTTGGAAGACAGGTAGAAGGACCGCCTAAGCCCAGCAGGTCGAGGCTGCAGTGGCTGCGAGCATGCCACTGCACTCTGGGCTACAGAGTGAGACTCCAACTCAAAAAAAAAAAAAACAAAAAGGTCTCAAGCATGTTTACAAGCCTGCCCTTTTTGTCACCTTCTCCCACACTCATCAGTGCTCATCACCTGTCTTCCTTCCCAGAATCTCCTCAGTGCAGACCGATGTCTACACCAGACAGTCTTAAGTCCATTCATGAATTCTGACAAATGTGATGGACAGAAAATATACAGTTAATTTAATCCCATCACACTTGCTACTGGGCTTCATTTCTGAATAGGAGACAATCTAATCTAATAAGCAACTGACAAGGACTTTGAGAGTTGTGCTTCCCAGGGGATGTCTTCAGGTAGCTCACTGGTCATCTTTAATTTGCTCAGACATGCCCATGATCATCTAGATGTAAGACTCGTGGAGAAGGGCCTGCAGTCCGGTGACCTTGTAGGTCTGTAGACTGTGGTAGGTGATCTGTTTTCACACCATGTGTGTGAGTGAGGAATCAGCTTTGATTTACGGCGAAGGGCAAGTGAAGACAACTTGAACTGAGCTTGTGTTTAGATAGAAATGGAGAATCTAGGTCTATGCCTATGTCTGTGTCCATATTTATATCCATATCCACATCTATGTCTCTTTATCTCTACAGATATCTGTTCCTAGATAGAGTATTATCTAATTACTCTCTCTACAGAGATTTATAGTATTTATCTCTGCAGATAAATACATACATACATAGATATATAGATATATCCAAGGTAAGGTTTCATAACCTTGGTATATCAGTATCTCACAACTGTGCTGTGTCGACTTGGGGTGGTGTCTTGCTGAGTGTTTTCATTAGTGTTGTTTCATGGTGTTGTGTGCCCTCACGAGACTGTTGGAACTTGAATTAGAGCAACATTAAATTTCTTGTTAAACTTGTCAGGAGTGGAAGTCAAATCAGAGACGTGTGAATCCAAGTTTATGGGGATAAAAGCCATGAAGAAAACGGCAGTGTACGAATGGATTAAACTTTTTTTCTCAGGGGAGAAAAAGCATCACTGATGAAGAGAGGTCAGAACAACCAGGAATGAGCAGAGCTGACAAAAACTGCAAAAATTGGTCAAATTGTGCTTTAAAATAATTGACTGCCTATGAGACGCCTAGTAGACCAAATAAACATCAGTAGAGAAACAGCTAAGGGTATCTTTACAAAAAATCTTGGCATGAGAAAGGTGTGTACACAAATGGTCCCAAAGGAGCTCTTGCATCACGACAATGCACCAGCTCACGCAGTGCTGTCTGTGAGTGAGTTTTTAGCCAATAACTGTATTAGAACACCCTCCCTATTCACCTGATCTGGCCCCCAATGCCTTTTTTTTTTACCCAAAGATAAAGGAAATTTTTAAAGAAAGACATTTTGATGAAATACAGTGACAGCTCTGATGGCCATTCCAGGAGTTCTGGAATTGCTTTTGAGGGATGGACTAGGCACTGGCATCAGTGCATAGCTTCCTAAGGAGAGTATTTATAAGGTGACCATAGTGATAGTCAGCAATGAGGTGTTGTAGCATTTTTTCTAGGATGAGTTCGCAAACTTAATTGTCAACCCTTGTAGACCTGCTGGGCTCTGGCGATCCTTCTGTCTCAGCCTTCCAAGTAGCCGGAATTACAGGCGTGTGCTACCACGCCCGGCTGATTTTTTGATTTATTGTAGAGATGAGGTCTCGCTGCCCAGGCGGGTCTCGAACCCGCAGGCTCAGGCAATCCACTCACCTCATCCTCCCAAAGGCAGGGATTACAGGCTGAGCCACCGAGCCTGGCTGGCCTTGCTTCTTAAATTAAGGACAAAGATGGAATCAATATTCAGAATGACAGGATTCAATTTAAGAGTATGATTTCCTTTTATGTTACAGACAAGAGAGAGATTTAGAGAAGAAAGAGCAAATAAAAGGGAATATAAATACAGAGACATAGAAAAAGCTATAAAAACATTTCAAAAATGGATTAACTATTGGTTGAGCTGCCAGATATCCCAGGCTGATGCTGTCTTTTCTCCCACTCTCACATTAAAATGTCCAAAACAGAACAACAATCTTACTGAAGTTTTTATGACAACACTAGCCAGTGCAATTAGTCAAGAGAAAGAAAAAAGGTTAAAGTGGAAACATTGTTATTACTATTATAGATAATCTTTATTGTTGTTTAAAGTGATATGTTGATATCAGAAAAACCCAAGAAAACCAAGGGATGTAATTATACGCAATGCAAGAAGCCAGTAAGCTTTCCTTATTTCAGTAATATTTGGATAGAAAATTGCCATAGAGGAAAGGATTCCTTCAGAAATATTTTAAAATTCCATCGTTTTGAAAAAAAACAATTAGAAAAATAGAAAATGTGTACAAAAAAAGTAAAATTCTTTTGTGAAGCACATTAAAAAACTCAAATAAATGGGGAGTACGGGCATACCATGATATTGGGTGAAAATAGTATTATGAGAAGGTCAGTCTTTGCCAAATTCATTCATAAGGTAGACATTCCAAGTTTCATCTCAATGGACTTATTTTGGTAATTTGATGAAATAGTGCTGCATTTTATTTGGAAATATATACACACACACACACACACACACACACACACACACACACACATACATACATATATATATATACACAAATAATAATAATACCTAAAAAAAAATTGCCATCAATTTGGGGTTAAGAATCAGAAGACAGATTAATGGAATACAATTACAGTTGGCAAGCTTTTTCTGTGAAGGCCCAGACCATACTTATATTCAGCTTTGTGAGCCAAACTACTCATCTCTGTTGTTTTAGCACAAGAGCAGCCATAGACAACATGTAAATGGGCATGGCTGTGTTCCAACAAAACTTTATTTATATACACTGAATTTTGAAATTTATATAATTTTCATGTGTCACGAAACATTACGTTGCTTAGGGATTTTTTTTTTTTTTATCATTTAAAAATGTAAAGAATATTCTTAGCTCATGGACTGTACAAAAACAAGGTGCGAGCCTGGTTTGGTCTGTAGAGTTTAGTTTGCCAATCCTGGAATAGCTTAAAAAGCAAAGAAGCAGTTGGTAAGACACATAAGTGGTTAAGATATCATAAAGGAGGCATCATAAACCAATGAGGAAAATAAAAATTGTCCAGTAAATAAGTGTCAGGAATTGTCTCCATCAATGAGGAAAAAAAAAATCAAGTTAAACTTTCACCAACCTACAGCTAAATAAATTGCAAATGTGGTATTAAGTGTAAAAAAATAAGGTCATTAAAATTAAGAGGAAAAAAATGCAGCAGGTAAAACTAACTGATTTGCAAAGCACAATAATAGTCCTTAATGATAGTCATTCCATAATTGCACAATTGCTTTCCAACCTTTACACACAATTAATAGCATTAAATTGCCTTATATCTTCCAGGTTCACCCCATGTTATTTTTTTCAAATAATTTGCAATTGTCTGATTTTTTTTTTCAGAAGATTTGAGTTACAGACTTAGGGAAATAAATGGCAAGTATACCCTGTAACCAACACAAAATGATCCCAATTTTGTTTTAACAAAATGTATGCAGACAGAGAAAAAAAAAGACTGGCACAAAAAATAAACCGATGTTCACTGGCCAACAATAAGAAAAAAAGAAACATGTGAATGTCTAATTTTGTAGTATGGAAGTCATTTCTAAGTTTAATAGGAAATCTCTTGGACCCTAAATTCTACCTCTGTTTTCCTGAGCGTTCCTTTTTGATTGTTCTGTAGAAACTCAAGCATCTGCAAAGTGCTTCTCTTGTTCCTCCAGAGGACTGAGATAAGCTGTGGTGGTGACTGACAATGAAGCCCTCCTGGGAGCTTTCAGCATTTCTTATCATTTGTGCACCCAGAGAAAGCACAGCCAAAGTCTTTTTTTTCTTTTCCCAAATATGTAGAAACCATCACATGAAGTAAAGTTTGGGTTATGCGGAGTTAAATGGCCCCTTTCACTACTGATTCCAAAAGCCCCTGGTGACTTAACTGCTCCTTCCTTACTTGTAGGTGTAGGGTCCAGCCAGAGGTGGCTCACCACTGTGTGGCTGACTCTGATGGGTGATATCAAAATTCCATGGCCAAGTGAGTATGTAGATGGTTTATTAAAACCAGAATCAAAGTGGACAGGAGCTATTGGGAATAAGGTAAAAGGAAAGGTGTCATTTGGAGAGTCACTGTACTTCAGCTAAGGGCAAAGGACAAAAAAGGTAATCATTTAAAAAGAGGCATAGAAAAGCTCAATTTGGGCCACTTGCAAAAGATTATAGAAGGTAGTGATTATTAATTAATACAGAAAATCTTTTCATTTTGTCATTTAATTTTCTTTACTCAGATAATGATAGAAGCTTTGCTTGACAGATATAACAGAGAACAGAATAAATTGGAGACATACTGCTACAAAATTAGATTACATTTAAATGTTGGCTATTCTCCTTAAAATTCTGTTTTTAAAAAATAGTTTTATAATCATGTAAGTCAGTCTAGGATCCTTATGTCTTCTTTATTCAAAAGCATATTGAAATAATCAAGGGTTTTGTGTTTGTTTGGATTTGTGGGAAAAGACGAGTGGTTCATTTGAGACCAAATAAAGAAAACAAGATATTTTCCCTGTGTAGATAATTTAATAGTTTAAGAGTACTACCTGCTTTTCATCATCAGAAAAGGTGAAATATTGCTTAAAATTAATCAACAGGGTGGTAGTATACTTCAATAATACAACCAAAAGTAATGATTATGGTTCAAAGTCAGACCATAGGACTCTGTAATATAAACTTGATTATGTTTAATATCTATAAAAAATGATCCAGTATGTTTTTGCTTTGAAGCATTTAAAAAGTTAGTTATTAATCTTAACCATTTATATATTCAAAATTCTTAAGTTTATTTCTGTAATCTGTTTTTTTTCTTTTTTAGCATTAGAAAAATAAGTAACATTTAAACTTAAAAAAGATAATTATTATTTAAATCTGTGGGGTTTTTTATATTTTAAAAGCAATGCAATTTGATTATGGTTTCACAGCCATCTTCAAAATTATAGTAGTAGTTGGGCATGGTGGCTCAAGCCTATAATCTCAGCACTTTGGGAGGCTAAGGCAAGAGGATTACCTGAGCTCAGGGGTTCAAAACCAGGCTGGGCAACTTGGTGAGACCTTGTCTCTACAATAAATCAGAAAATAAGCCAGGCATGGTAGTGCACGCCTGTAGTTTCAACTACTTGGAAGGCTGAGGCAGAAGGATCACCTGAGCCCTGCAGGTCCAGGCTGTGGTGGTTGCAGCCATGCCACTGCACTTCAGCCTGGGCAACAGAGTGAGACTCTGACTCAAAAACAAACCCCCCAGAAATTATAGTAGTAAGTACATTTTGGAATGAGCATCTTTTTAGCTTTTGAAAGTGCTCATGGGATTACTAGTGCCGTTACTTGACTAAGAGAAGAGTTCATGGACATGTACTTGATTTGATTTACCACCATCTAAAGCAGTGCAGTTGATATTTTGTTGAAGGGAAAGTGAAAGGCGCAGGGAACAGTCAGAAGGGTGTCTCCCGAGATGGCACTAAACACTATATAGAACCAAACAAAGACAACAAAGGCCCTAAGCTCCTGCTTTTCCTGTGGGCGCAAAACTTAAACCTATGCGCAAATATTATCTCCCTATAGGGATACTACCTCATAGCCCCCTCCAATAAGACCCTAACATGGCACTGGCCAGCCCTTGCCAGGCCCCGGCACAACACTGGCCACCCCCTCCCAAACCGATAAATACAGATCTCTCTCATGGTCTCTCCCTCACTCTCCCTCCCCTACCCAGTGGTTACAGACCCTCTTCCCTCTTTCTATAGCCGCTGCTTTAATAAATCTCTTGGCCTCAAAGGGTGTTGAGTCTCGCTGCGCGCCACCATCTTTCAGAAAGTAAAATACTTGTGCATTGACATACCTTTGTCAGAAAACTTAGACCCAGAACCATTATTTTTACTGTTTATACAGTGAAAACGTGCTTCTAATTTACTACTCATGATAGAATACTCTTGCAATTTTGTATAAACTAACTTTTCGTTGTAAGTTCTATTCGAAAATTTAACACAATAATGACCACATACATGATTCTGCACATGAACAGAAGAGTTGATGTGGACATATGTCAGGAACCCAGACTCTAGCCCTCTGTACACAGGTTATTTACCATGAATGAGTCGTATGAGATTTATTATTTTATTTTCATTTCTAAACAAGGTCTAATATTGAATGTCGCTACCTATCTAAAACATACTGAGTTTGATCAGGTTGATGGTTATACAGAGACTGTATACCTACCCATACATCCTAAAATACCCTCTGTGGGACTAGAGAATTAGATGTTAGAGCTGGAGCACCAGGCCTCAGTGATGAACCCTCAAATCAGGACAACCAGACATTCCATCCCTGGGCAGAAACCCCAGAGGACAGTTCATTCCAGATTCAAACATACCTGTCTTTGAAGTCATTGAATATCACATCACTCTTTTATTTAGTTTTTGGTAAGGAATGGTGAAAATGATATCTTTTCATTTGTAATATGTATGTATGAAATATATGTGTGTGTATATTTCCCTGACTGCTGGGGAGGCTAAGCATCTGTTTATATGTTTACTGACCACTGGGATTTCCTTGTGACTAAAGTAGCTTTTTAAATCCTTTTATCTATAGGGTTGTTAGTCCTTTTTTTTTATTTTCCAAGTTATGTGTATAATAGGGATGTTAAGCAGTTTTATTTTTAGCATGTGGTATGAGTATATCTAAGCTTATAATTTGTCTTCCGTCTTTGTTTATAGAGGCTTTTACTTTTCAAGTTAAACATTTAGTTGCTCAAACTGGGCTCTTTTCTCTTATTGCCTCTGGGTTTCAGTGTTGTTTAGAGAAGCTTCTCCCATTCCCAATATTACAAAGCAGGGCCCCTAAATAATTTTAATGTACCATTGTTGTTTAATTCAAATATAATCCATCCAGAATTCATTTTGTAGTATTGTGAAAATAGACTCTGGAAATATTTTCATCCAAATGGGCACTTATATCATTCAAAGAATTTAAATATATATATGTATGTGTGTGTGTGTGTGTGTGTGTGTGTGTGTGTGTGTGTATGTATTCTAAAGTGAAAATGACTTTGATTAATACTAAATGGTAGCATAATTGAGGCGTAAATTCAAACAGAATGTCGCAGTACCTATATAAAAATAAAATATAATTTTATTGAAAGAAAATGAAATCTGAAATGGTGGAGACAGTGTTCCTAATGGGAAGATGTGGTGACCCAGCAATGACAATTCCTTTCCCTTAACATGCAGATCAACAAGGGTACCTGCATAAAGAAATATTTGTATACCTAACTTTGAATTGTACTCCATATCTTTAAAATAAAAATTTTTTTAAAAAACATGCAGATATCATTCAATTCCAATCCAATGGTCATCTTTCCTGGAACTGGGGAAAATGATAAACTTTGTAGAAAAAAAAAATCTTGAGAACTTAGAAGAAAACTATAAAGTAATCAAAACAGTAAGGAAGACTTTGCTTTTATATTATTATAACGTATGGTGAAATCAAGGTTGGTATTGATGCAGAAACAAATAGATCAGTAAACTGAATAGAGATTCTGACAGTAAATAAATACAAATAGTGGAAAATCATTAAGAAGTGAAATTTTAGAATAAAGTAAATTTAATTAAAAAATCTGGGCTTCATCTGAAACAAGGCAGTGGAGAAAATCCTTTTTAAATTATATAGAATGCTAAACACCCCTTCCCATACATACACCCCGCATACATCAAAGTACTTCTATTAAATAATAGCAAAATATGACAGTTCTTTTAGAAGGCAAAACTTAATGAAAAAGAGAATTCCTGCTGGTATGGTATGATTTACCATGTTATCTATGATGGAATGCATAGCTTGAGGTTGTGTCTTACTCATATTTTACAGTTAGATATTTTTGGCACCAAACCTTTTGTATTTGGGAGATCAAATGCAGGTTGACCGGGGTTGGGGTACCTTTTGGGACCACCAGTAGCTCCCTGAACATCAGGGAGCGCTATGAAAGCAGTTGCCCAGTGTCCTCTTAGAGATGAGCACAACTTTAAGAAAAACCCTGAAGCAAGGAGGCTTTAGAATGAAGTAAATTTGAACAAAAACTCTGGGCTTCCTGTGGAACAAGGCAGTGGAGAAAATCCCACTTTAATTGTGTAGAGAACTAAAAGCACTCACAGCCACACCCATGCACAGAAGCACCAGATTTATTTCAGTATAAAGTGGGAAATTCGCTCATGAACAGGAGCTGTGGCGAGAAAGTGAGCTTGTCTTGTAGGAGTTTTAATTAAATAAGTTGTTGGCTCGATCTTGGTCAGGGTCCTTCTCATGTGCTACAGAAAAGGTGTGGAGTGTGGAGGCTTTTTCCTGCTGACTCTGGTGAGCATATTCAGTTCTCTCTTGCTCCTGTTTTAACAACAAGGATAAAGTGGAGGAGAAAGAAGGAAAAGGTGAA
Source organism: Carlito syrichta (assembly GCF_000164805.1). Classification (NCBI taxonomy): domain Eukaryota; kingdom Metazoa; phylum Chordata; class Mammalia; order Primates; family Tarsiidae; genus Carlito; species Carlito syrichta. The sequence goes on from NW_007124997.1 coordinate 106,300, forward strand.
ATGAGAAAAGAAAAAAAGTTGTCAAAAGCTGTTAAAACTCACTCAGAAAGAAGGGACTGGAATTGTTCTTGTTACAGATGACTGACCCAAACAGATACACATCCATTCAAAATATCTATTCAACATAGATTTGTTAAACATCCCCAGGCACTTTTTCTAGAAGCTGGGGAAAACAGTACACACAAATGACAAGAACTATTTTCTCATGACATTTGCATTCTAATTGGGGGAAGATGAGATGAGAACGAACTTTTTTTAAAAATGGCAGGTATGCTAATTGGATGGAAAAAATTAAAGCAGAAACTGAAGCTAGGAAGGGAGGGATGTCGTTATTTGGAATAAATTGGCTATGGAATGATAAAGTGTCATTTGAGCCAAGATCTGAAGGATGCAGATATTTGGATTAAGGGAGTTTTAGGTGCAACAAACACCAAGAAAACCAATGTGTAGGAGAGGAGTAAAGAAGCCCTGAGATCGAGAGGTGGGCGTGAGTGGATCACAGATGGCTTGGAGGCAGTGTTAAGGGCACTGAGTTTTGCTCTGGGCTGATTTGAAAAACCAGAGCATTATGTATAAATGGATGATGTGGTCCTTCTTTCATTCAGTCAGTCACTGGCTGCAGGTGGAGTCAAGGGCAGAGGCTGGAAATTGGTTTCCAGCCCACTGTGAATCCAAGGAAGAGGGGATGGAGCCTTGAACCTGGGTGTTAGCTGTAGAAGTGATAAGAAGTGTTTGATGTGTAAAACAGTAAAACCCTCTGGATCCCCCCACCCATCAGATGTTGAGAATGAGAGAACCAGAGGCAGCACGCAGGACCCCAAGGCTTGGGGAAAGTCGGGTCAGTGGAAACCAGGCCAAGTTCTGGGATTAGGGGAAGTTGAGGAGCTCAAATGGCATGAGGGAGGGAGCCCCAGAGGCTTTCTGGTTTTTGTAACCACTATCGATACTTTGCTGCCATGTCCCAGTTTTTATCTGTGGGATCAGGAACTCTTGTGTGAGCCTCTTTACAGTACCTTCCTTGCGCACTGCAGATTGTAATTAATTATTGACTTCATTAATAAATGTATGCATATGTTGTCACTTTCCCCCAACCAGAATGTAGATTTGCACAAGGGCGAGGAATGTGTCTGTCTTTCTCGCCGTAAAATATTTGATGGATAAATGAGTGAATGAACAAAATGTCACCGAGAGGATAGAATTTTCTGTATTTGGGCAATAGCCACCTCAAAGAAACTATTTATTTTATGAGAGGAAACAATCCAAAGCTCTTATATAAAGAGACAGCCCCTTTCGCCTCTTAGAACAACATCGTGAACCTTATTTCATAGCAGGAAGAAAGATTATGTCTTATGAAGAACGGAGCCTCAGGGCCAGTTTCAGTGGACAGAATCCAGAGGCTGCTTTTAAATGCTGTCTGTTCATGCTTCTCTAAGCCAATTATTTGGGACATTGGTATATCATTTTAAATTGGTTTGCCTTCCCTCCCCCGTCGAATCTGTTTTCTTTGTCCTTCAAGGCAAAGTGGTTTACAAGGGGATAGTGGCTTTGTTCATTATCTAATGATAGTTGTTCCCTTATAATGAGCACATTGCAACAGGCACCCAAACACCTGAGCACCCCCCAGTGCAAGCTCTTTGAAATAAAGTAAGAGTAAATTAAAAAGCAACAGTGTTATTATTAAAGTGTGAGTCAATACTAGCCTCACTTTTTTTTATTAAGTAGCACATTCCTTATTGATCATTGTCATTGCTAATTTTCAAACATTTATTTTAACACATACACTGCATTAATATTTTAATGAGTAAATTCCTATAAGTCTTTGTTTATGTTAATTTTCCAAGCCTCCAAAATATTTAGGCGTATTTAAGTCTGCTTCTTCCAAACATATATGAAGTGTTTTCAGTTCCCAGCTTTATAAAAGAAAAATTGTGTGAACGTTCAAGAAAAGACCATTCTGTTCTTTTCTTTTATCACACATATCTTCTTGTTGGAGATAAAAATTTCTCTCTAATGTTCAAAAACTAAAGTAAGAGCATTTGACATCTCAGCTCTGATGTCCCCATGCTACAAATGATTTAATTTTTAAATATAATCATCTCCCAGTATCCAAGGGGTATTGGTTCCAAGAGTCCCACCCACCCACTCACAGATACCAACATCAGTGGATGCTCAAGTCCTTGATAAAAATGAGGTAGTTTGCATATGTAAATCCTTTGGTATACTTTAAGTCATCTCTAGGTTACTTACAATACCTAATACAATGTAAATGCTACATAAATAGTTGTTACACTGTATTGTTTAGGGAATGAAAACATGAAGTCTGTACATGTTCAGTACAGACACAAGAATCCATCTTTTTGCAAAATATTTTTTGATCTGCAGTTGGTTGAATCCACAGATACAGAACCTGTACTCAAAGGGCTGACTAAGTGAATTATAGTTGTTCCCTTATAATGGGATATTTTATTTGGTGATGCCATTGTAAAGTGATCCTCTTTCAGCTTATTCGCACTCCAGCAACCACAGTAGATGCCTTCCCCATGAGAATGTCTCTGCAGGAACCCAGCCCTGCATGGGAAGTCTTTTCCTCTGGGGGGTGCAGGGAGAGGAGAGCATACCCTATCTGTGTCTGCCAGCACTGACCAACTTGACAGATGCCTTTCAACATCCTCATATGAGGAAACGTTTTATATATTGTTAAAAACTTGAGACAAAGTAAATTCAACAGAGTTTATTTGAGCATGAAAATATTCATCAATCAGGCAGCATTCAGAGCCAGAAGAGGTTCAGAGAACTCCTCTCCAGCAGTGTGGGCAGTGAGCTTTTATAGGCTGAACTCAGAAGTAGGACAGAGAAAACACAAAATTACATCTAGATAGGAAGAACAAGGTCTGGTGTTCTAATAGCATTGTAGGATAACTATAGTTAGCAATAATACATTCTCTAGTTTCAGATAGCTAGAAGAAGGATATTGAATATCATCAATACAAAGAAATGTTAAATGTTTGAGATGATGGTTTTGCTAATTACCCTGATCTGATCACTCTACATTATATAGGTCGAAATATCACTATGTACAATTATTTCGTACCAATTAAATACTTTTGAATTTTAAAAATTGAAAAAAAAGAAAATATATTTAACTGGCTAGAGTGGAAAGACCCTAGCTAGAAGTTATTTGGCAGTTTCAGATTGGTCAATTATTTTTTGTTCATACTGGGCTCTGATTTGCTTACATAGGAACATAAAAGACTGGCCAGCCTTTGGCCGCCCAACTAAAAGTTTTTAAAGTGTGTGTGAAGCGGGGCTCGGTGGCTCAGCCTGTAATCCCGCACCTTGGGAGGCTGAGGTGAGTGGATTGGTTCGAGACCCGTCTGGGCAACTTGGCAAGACCTCATCTCTACAATAAATCAAAAAATTAGCTGAGCGTGGTAGCACGCGCCTGTAGTTCCAGCTACTTGGAAGGCTGAGACGGAAGGATTGCCAGAGCCCAGTAGGTCGAGGCTGCAGTGGCCGGGAGCGGCCACTGCACTCCAGTCTGGGTACCAGAGTGAGACTCCAACTCAAAAATAAAAAAAATTTAAAAAATAAAATTGTGTGTGTGTGTGTGTGTTTAGAAAATTCTCGGTAGGTGTTATTTTGCACTCATATATTTCTTTACTTACTGAGGAATTTATATATCTTCTCTTCCATCCTCCCATGGTTGGTAAGCTGTATTTCATAGTTTCTTTTGCAAGTACAAAGTAATTTTTTATTGTCCATTTCTCAGATTCATAACTGGAGACACAAAAGGGTAACAACCTTGCCAGTAGATGCATTTTGATGATAATGAAATGTCTCATAAAAAAAAAAAATTCCTTCCATTTATCTCACATGGGGGGTATCAGAACCCAAGTCAACGCAACACACCAGGTCCATGAGAATAAATAGCTTCATTGTTTCCTCACTAACAGCACAGTTGGTATTCACAATGGAGCGATCCAATTACTTGAGTAATGAGTTTGCCAAAGAAATTGTCTTCTAGTTACTTAAGAAAATGTGAACAGTAACAAAATATCAAAGATGTTTTCCTAAAAGTTAACTGTGGTATTTCCTCATCTGAGACAATTGAGCAGGGACAGAGCTGAGGGCACTGGAATCAGGCCACCTGGTTCCCAGAGAATCCCAGGGAATTCACCTCCCCTCTCTTACCCTCACGTCTCCATCTGTAAAATGGGAGTTAAATCCATTAAATGAATAAACAAATACCCAGTACTCAAAACATTGCTCGACACACAGAAAAAACTGCCTAAACCTCGTCTTGTGCTACTGCTTTAATGGTTGTTGCTTTTATTATTATTATTGTTATTATTATTATTAATTATGACCATTATTAACTTGTGCACACAGATTTAAATGTCAGACAATGTATCACTGAGGTTAGGGCCTATACTGAGTCAGTGAATTGAATTCCTCATTTTTAAAAAATTAGCCCTCTTTTTACTTCAAACAGGAATTAAGAAGAACCACATATAAATAATACAACCAAGTTAAGCACATTTTCACCAGCGAGACTGTGAGGTTCAAGAAAACACGTGGATGGGGGAGAGCAGCTCTGTGAGCCGTTTTTTGAGCTCCTGTAAGAGCCAAGCCCCAAAGATTTGTCTCAGGTCATGACTTACAGGGAGCAAAATCCAGAAATCTCTATCTTTTTTTTTTTTTTTTGACTGTCTGAAGGGTAAGGAAACAGTATTAAGCTTTTGCGCGTGCCCCCCCTGCTCTGCCAGCTGCTATTTCTGGTCTATGCCTGAAGGCAAAGGAGGAACAGTGAGGGGCCAGGGTGAGGCCAGGGCTGAGGTTTGGGCCAGAGTCAAAGCAAACGTTCTGGCTGGTGCTGGTGGAAGCTGCACAGAGCCCCCTTTGAAGAGTCAAGGTCTCAGGCTGCGGGGCACAGAGGCCCCTGCTCCAGGGAAAGGAAGGTGTGGAAGCTACAGCGAAAGTCCTGGGATCAACTCTGCTGATCATGATGCTTCCCTTCAGGAGCTGGGGGATGGGCTTAAGAATGCGTACTCATCAACAAGGGGACCTGCGTGATCAATGTTTATATACCTAACCCTGAAATGTACCCCACATCTTTGTAATAAAATTTTTTTTAAAAGGAGAAAACACATGAGGAAACTTTTGGAGACAATGGATGTATTTACTATCCTGACTGCGGTGAGTTTCACAAGTGTATATACATGTCAAAACTATCAAATTGTATACTTTAAATAGAGTGATTTATTATATGTAAATTGCACCTCAATAAAGAATATCTTAAAAGAAAAGAAAAAAAATCCTCCAGTTGAAACTTCTAATTAAAACAATTTATTTAACCAAAAAAAAAAAATGCATCAGAAATCTAGACCTGGAACAGATCATCCATTCAGTCTTGCGTTCATTCTTACGGACTCATCCCATGATAATATATATGGGACAACTTTTGTGGGGCTCACACTGTGTTTGGAGGTGGAAAACGCCTGCAAAGACTTAGAGGCAAAATCTAGCGCAGTTGTGCTCTGCTGTTGGCAATGCAGCCTCTGACCAGGCTCTGAAGCACGCTCAGTTCAACGTGTTCGTAGATCAAAACACCATACTGCAACCCACAGATATAGACAATGATAGTTGTCAATTGAAAAATAGGATAAGCACAGGGTGGTAGAGTGTATGATAAAGTCCCCTACCTCAGGGCAGTTCTGGGAGCTTGCAGTGCCACCTGAGCTGAGACCTGAGTCCTAGAGTCACTTAGGTATGGACCAAACACTAGAAAAATAGAAAGGAGGGAGCAGAGGGGAGAAGAAGGAGAGCAAAGACTCCAAGCCAGACCCATGGGGGTCCTCACCTCAGAAAGCAAGGTGTCTTCAAAGTAGGCATGAGCATAAATAACTTCCAGAGAGAGACTGAGGCCCACCGTCAAGGACGTCCTATGCTATTTTTTTGTTTTGTTTTGAGTTGGAGTCTCACTCTGTCACCCAGACTGGAGTACAGTGGCCGCTCCCGGCCACCGCAGCCTTGCCTGCTGGACTCCGGCGATCCTTCTCCCTCAGCCTTCCGAGTAGCTGGAATTACAGGCATGCGCTACCACGCCCGCCTGATTTTTTTTGATTTATTGTAGAGAAGAGGTCTTGCTGCCCAGGCGGGTCTCGAACCCGCGGGCTCAGGCAATCCACTCACCTCGTCCTATGCTATTTTAAGAAGCTTCTACCGTACTTGACCCTCTAGGCTAAGATTTCTTAAAGCATGACTCATGAACTACCAATAACATAATCTCTTTAGAGTTTAGTTATAATGGAGATTTCTAGGCTGTGTCCTAAACTGATTAGAATTTTCCGCAGGTAAGTTCTGAAATTTGGGACTTTAAACACACATTGTTGTTCTTTTTTCACATAGTACAGTTGGAAAGCCAGAGCAGTAGGAAGCGGAGAGCCTCTGGGGAATTCTGAGCCTAAGGATGCTAGGTGTGGGTGAGGGGATTTGAGTTGTTTTCAATGGGCACATGATAGGGTTGTGCCTCTCTGCCCTGTTGAACTTGGGAGACTCCCTTTCCAGTGAAGTCTGAGCAGCAGTGATGCGTGACCCCTCCCAGAAGAGCCACTACACCACCATCTCCACTCTAATGCAAGGACTGTGGAAGCCCACCTTGAGATGAAGCCCATGCCACCTGAATCCCTGTATTAGTCAGTTTGGGTATTGCCACAAAGAAATACTTTAGGTTGGGTAATTTACAAAGGAAAAAGTTTTATTTTAGCTCATGACTCTGCATGGCATTGTCATCTGCTTCTGGTGAGGGCAAGCTTACAATTATGACAGAAGACAGGGAAGGAGCAGCCGTGTCACATGGCAAGATTGGAAGAGAGAGAGATAGAGAGAGAGAGAGAGTGAGAGAGAGAGAGGTACCTGGCTCTTTTAGACAGCCAGCTCTCACTTGAATTAATAAAGCAAGAACTCACTCATGACCACAGGAAGGGCATTAAGCCATTCATGAGATTTCTCCCCCCATGACCCAAACACCTCCCATCAGGCCCCACCTCCAACATTAGGAACCACATTTAACATGAGATTTGGAGGAGACAAACATCCAAACTGTATCAGTCCCCAAGTGCCTGTGTTGAGCAGAGTTCTCTCCAGTCTCTGCTGGGATTCTTGGTGGACTTCAGACAGCGGAAAATGGACACTTGTGCACTGCTAAGATTTGGGAGCTGCTTATTGTCACAGCACCTTCTCAACTGTCCCAACTCACACTGGTGGTCTTCGAGGTATCTGCATCACTTTGGTGACTTGACAGATGGATTTGAACAGAGACAGCCTGGGGGCATGGGGAACAGAGTTTGTTGTGAGAATCTAGAACTAATTGAGAAACAGTGGAAGTAGGAATGGAGAGGGGAGGGCACAGAATCAAGAGATGTTTTGCAAATATAGCAATCAGAGCCTAGTGATTGTCAGTGAGTGGTTTGGAAGAAGCACATGTCAACAAGGAATGCCCTGGTGCTAGTTTGGGTGGTTGGTTATTGGAAAGTGACACCAAAGACATAAAAAAAGATGGGTAATTTTAGGGAAGGAAGATGAGGATTTCCTTTTAACCATATTCTTTTTTTTTGAGTTGGAGTCTCACTCTGTCGCCCAGACTAGAGTGCAGTGGCCACTCCCAGCCACCACAGCCTTGGCTATCCTTCCACCTCAGCCTTCCGAGTAGCCGGAATTACAGGCGCTCACTACCCTGCCTGGCTAATTTTTTGATTTATTGTAGATATGAGGTCTCGCCTGCCCAGGCGGGTCTCAAACCCGTGGGCTCAGGCAATCCACTCACCTCAGCCTCCCAAAGGCGCGGGATTACAGGCTGAGCCACCAAGCCCGGTTTAGCCATATTCTAGAATGTGCCTGAGGGGACACCAGGTAGATACATGTTCTAGGTCGCTGGCTGTGATCATCTGAATTCTGGAAGGAAAGGAGTCTGGGCTGGAAACAGATTTGGGGGCTATTACACTCCAGAGGATTGTGTCATCCACAGGGGCCAACACAGTCACTTAGAGTGAGAGTTAAGGTGAGATCTAGAGAGTGTCAAAGTGCAAAGAGCTAGGGGAATAGAGGAATCAGAAGGAATGGTCAGTGAAGAAAGAAGATGATGAAGTAAAGTATGGAAAGACATCGCCAAGTAGAAGGGAGGAATCGAAGTGTGTCCAAGGTTTCAAAAAAAAGTATATGAAGATGTAAAACTTGTTCTGGGATTTGGCAACTGGACATCCATCACTGACTTCATTGCCTATAAAGGAATCTTGGTTTGCAGTGAATTAAAGGGCGGGGGTAGATAAATGGGTAAAGACAATATTGCCAGCCCACGGGCAACACAAGGGACTCCCAGAACATGTTGTTAAAAAGCAGACTCCTGTACTGGGTCCTGAAGATGCTGACAGGCTGGGTTCTGTGTGGAATGAATTCAAGGGGTCTTTAATGCTTCTCCACAAAAACGTGATGCACACTTGACACTGGAACTCATGTCTCTTTTAATAAACTTGACAGAGATGCAGAGGGAAGGAATGGGATTGAAGCTGGATAAATGGAGGCATCCCCTTTGGTGGAACTGATGAAAGAGATGGAAGGGATGTGGTTGCATTGACATCCAGATGAGGTCCCTGGCAGGGGGTGAGGTCAAGGTGGAGAGGTGATCCAGAACAGGAAGGACACTGCAGATTGGAGAAACTCATGCAGACATGGTGTTATGGTTGTGTAACGCTTGGCTGCACCCCTTGATACCAATAAATCAAAGGGACAGAGAACTGGTAGAAGGAAGTTTATTGCTGAGTTTGAATCGGGAGCAGAGCTAGACACAAGTTCTTTCAAAATGGTTCTGCTCCCCCTCTAGACTTTTGTAGTTCACTTTTATAGTCCAGAGGTGTTAGTACCTATACATTAGCTACGTGACCAGCCGAGCATTATATAGAACTTGAGTTTCAGCCACATTTATTGGTAGTGACATTTTTCTGTCCCGACTTCCTGGTGCCAGGTAGCAGAAGTATCTCATAGCTCTTATCAGTAGGGTCCAGCAGAAGCAGCAATCAAGCTTGCCATAGAGTAAAGGGCCTAAGACATCATGCATTCACAAAGGTTATACAAATCACAAAGCTTACGATTACATAGATACAAAAGTTATATAATTCACAAGGCTTACGATGACATTGACACTGCATTTTTCAAACTTATAACCACTCAGAAATAGGGAATAAAAGGATATTTGCATCTTTCAGTTGATGGGGTGTAGACTTCAGGGAAGTCCAGGATTCCCAGAAGCTACTTACTGGTAGTACATAGGAGATGAGGAGAAGCACACCTTTTATTAGCTGTCAGTAATATTATTGAGGAATGTACAGGAGTGCTTGTGCCCTGGCCATGCCCTTCTTTAGGGGCTGTGACAATATGGACAGACATTAGAGGGTCTCTGTATCAATGGGTGTGGATGTAAGTGGAGCTACAGGCAATATCTTGGGAAAGTAAAGGAATGGCCTCAGTTTTCTTCTCAAAGTGGAAAGCACTATCTTTGGGAGCACAAAGGCTAGAACTGAGTGGGACAGAGACCAGGGGAGAGAGGAGAAGGTCTGAGATGGTTTCAGAGGGAGACAGATGTGTGAGCAAAGCTCTACTCAGAAGCCTTGCAGGTGGCACTGAAAGTGTGCCAAGATTAGAGACCCGGGTATGGAAAAGCTCAGTCTTATGTCTGTAAGAATCCTTTGGAATTGTGCTCTGGGCATAAAGATGGATAAGATGGATAGCGTCCATCAGTGGTACATGACTGAACACAGTGGATGTCATTACAACGGGACTAGTGAGGGATACATTCAGATCATCTGTGGTAAGTTCCTGGCAAGTAGAGTGACATTAGCAGAAAATGGCAGGGCCAGGAGTTGGGCCAATGTGAAGTGTCAGGGAGAAGGGATAGTCAGCAATTTGAGACTTCTGAGAATAGACTCATGTGATCAAAAAGTTCATAGTCATGGCCCTGGCACTTGAAATGAAGGCCACTAGTGTTACAAATGTCCAAGAATTTCTGGTGACTCCTTTCTATGAATACTGAAATCTCTTGGAATCACATGTAAAGTTGAGTGCCAAAGAAGGTTCAAGGCCATGTCCCAAAGCCTTCAGTGAATGATGAGGGAATTGGAAGTCAGGACAACTGGCCTGGTCTGCCTTTCCCAAGTTGAAAGATGGAGCCACGTAGTCGAAGTCTCTGCATAGGACCCAATACCAGAGGCCCCTTGCTGTTCCCTCACCTCCTGATCCAGCTTGTTATTCTTTTGACAGTGGTTTTAAGGCTAATTTAATATTAAGTTATCAATCATTCAATGTTAAACAAATACCACAGCGAATTAAGAAAGAGGAAAAGAACTGCGAGGGAAATTCAAAAATAACCGAATCCATCACACTTACTTATACCGCAGGCCTCTGTACAGCACAGACGTCAGTTAAAGGGACATTGGAAATATCTGGCACTTAGTTTTATTAACTTTTGCGTAGCCTCTAGACGTCTACCTGCTCCAAACTCTTACCATAAGCCACATTAAGCCATACAGGACAGAGCCCCGGGAGCTCAGCTTGCCTTGAGGAGTTCAAGGAACTTCTTAAGCGGCATAGCCTTTGGCTAAGGGAAAGGCATTCGTTTCACAAATGAGACAGTCAGAGCCATTATCCAACAAAGAAACCTCATCTAGGCATTGTGTCTCTCCCAGACTCTTCATTCCTCTCTTTACTCTGTCCAAGCACTCTTTTCTTTCCTTCCCTCCCTTCTTTGGGTTGCATGTCTCACCGCATTTTCCGCCTGATTGGTCAGCTGCAAAGCATATAGAACCAGAAGATCATTTCCTGGGGCTGCTCTAATGAATGACTACAAACTTGGTGAGTTCAAACCTATGAAATGTATTATCTTGTAGTTCAGAAGGCCAGAAGTTCAAAATCAAGGCATCAGCAGGGCCATGCTCCTTCTAAAGCCTCTAAAGGAAGATCTTTTCTTCCCTCTTCCAGATTCTGGTGACTCCAGGTGGTCTTTGGCTAGTGGCTGCATCACTGTAATCTCTGCCCCCATCTTCTCATGGCCTTCTCCACTGTCTTCTCTCCTTATAAGGACATTTGTCATTGAATTTAGGGGTCCCCCAATCCATGATGACCTCATCTCAAAATCCTAACTTAATTACACTTGCAATGACAATTTTTTTCAAGTAAGATCACAGTCACAGGTTCCAGGTGGACATAATTGATGTGGAGGGAGCTGGTAACCATTCAACCCACTATAATCAAAGATTGACAATTGAACAAATCTGGCTTTGATATTTTTCTTTGTGATTCAAAACTCTCTTAACCATAAAATAGCTCTTAAGGGAAAGAATGTGTCTTGAATGTCTATGGATTTTTTTAAAGTGTTCCAACTGGTACACTCCAGGATATTGTCCCCATTTCAGCTAGATTTGCCTTTTCTCAATTTCTACGCCTTCAAGCGCAGGACATCTTGACTCCTACCTTTTAACACTTCACTCAAGAGCTACCTGCAAGAAGTCTCCTTTGGTTAGTCTCACTCAAGATCCAATCTGCCGTTTCTGCTTAAATCTCTCTTGACGTTGTTTTTGTAGAATAGTTAACTTTGCTCAGGTTGCTCTGAATTCCTTCTCTTATTGGTTTGCCAGCTTATTTAATGTACATTGCATGCATCGCTTTTATCTGTGGTTTCAACTTATTTAGTTGCTTCACACCAAACATTCTCAGCAAACTACATGTAACAGAAGCTTATCCTACAACATATGCAAGGCTGTGTTGACTCACTCAATGGGGCTGTCCCAAACATATGAGTCAGCCTTACATTTGGCTGCAAGAAACAGAAAACCAGTCTACAGAGGCTTAAAGAAATGGGAATTTATTTGTCTTACATAAAAAAGCAATTCCGATATAAGGGACTGCTTGTCTTGGTCCAGGAGACTAATTAAATCAAGGTGGATGTCTTCAGGAGTCTGTTACTTTTCTTTCACAGCTGTAAGGAGGCTGCTACAGATCCAGCCATTTCATATAAATTCAAACAAGCAGAAGAAGTAGCAAAGTAGAAATATTTCCCATACTGCATCCACTCCTTTTTACTCGGACATCGCCATTCATAGTCACAGGAGAGCCTGGGCAAGCAAATGTGTGAATTTTCAGCCTCTAGGGAAGTACCCAGCGAGAAGGAGGAGGTGGGAGAATTCTCGATTAACTGTTCAACAGTGATTACCACCTCCTCACAGGACTTCTGCAACTCAACCTATCTTCACTGCCCCACCTAATATTGGCATGCCATCCGATGCCAGAATGAAGAACAGTTGTTAACATAGCGAGCAATAATTAATTTCAAAGTAAATAATCAGGCTGCAGACTTTTTTCCCCTTTAAATATACAGGGAACACTGCTTAGACTGTGATACTGTGGCCACCTTCACCAATCAGCGCCGGGGCAGCCATTTTAAAGCTAACCGTTCAACCCAGAAAGACCATTGTTTAGACTGGAAGCACGCCATGCTTTGGAGCACACCCAGATGTTTTGTTACACGTGTTAATCGGGTGTGTAGGGCAGAACACCAAGTTAGCACCAGTGAAGGTTCCAATATGGCTTCTGCTGGAGAAAATTCACTCTGAATTTTCTCTTCAGAAGCTTGAATATTCTCCTTTGGGCCTGTATCCAATGGTAATGTGGAGGTAGAAATGACAGGGAAATGTGAAAAAAAAAAAAGGAATAAATTGCACGGATATCTTATCTGTCTTAATTATTCATGCAAAATTTTATTTATGCAAATATTAATATTATTTAAGGAAGAGATCATTTTACTTTTAAATCTAAATTTGGTCAATGATCATTTTTTGTGAACTTTATCTATCTCAATACTTTTGGGGGGATATACATAGTTTGGGGCTTTAAAAGTACCCACCACCCACACCTGTGCACATTGTACCCAACAAGTGTTTCTTTTTTGTTTTTTTGTTGGTCTTACCAACTCTTCCCCCTCCCCCTTCTGAGTCTCCAGTGTCCATTATACCTCAACGATTATTTAAATACATTTATTATTAGTGAAGGCTCCACCTGGGAGCATTCTTACAGGCCCTTATTCACCCAAACTTTATCAGCTTTGCTAATCAAACACTATTAAACTCAGCTCTTACAAAGAGACAGGAGAATGGCATATAATGTCAGCATGCTCCTTTATTATCTAGTTCTAACTTGATGGTTTTATCATAGAAAACTGTTTACCACAGAAACGATGGAATGTTTGCTATTTGCTTTTACATGAATGTATATCTATACTGTAGGTGCGAACTCTGTAATTCTGAAAGAGTGTGTTTTGAGAATATTCCTTTAGAAGATACAGGAAAACCTGTCCTCCCTAGAATGTCATCTTTGATGTCATGTTATGTTCGCATTGTCTTCCGTTCCCACCCTGTTCGTTTACCCCTTGTTCTGAGTCCTTTGAACTTCCACCTGCCCTGCAGGGTTGTGACCCCCGACACTGGGTCCTGGTTCAGATTGTCCTGATCTCCTTCTGCAGTCTTTTCCCCTTCCTCTCGCCACCTCAGCCTATTTCGAGTTTATTTTCTAGTTCTCTTAACTGGGGCATTCATCTCTCTTTCCTAATCAGTGCGGGAGTACTCCTAAATTCGTGGAAGCATGACTTTCCTTTGGTTTAAAAAACTGCACCGGGCCTTCCATTTTTAGTTTGAATAGCAAAGCCCACCTCCTGTGGAGGAAGCTCATTCTCATTAGCATGAGCCATTATTCAATCCATTATTAAATGCTCAGCACTTCTCTCCACCTGAACTGTTTCTTTGTTCTGGAGGTATTCAAGTTTAGTCATCTGCTTTTTATCTGACATTAGTTTCTCTGCTGGTAGGGCACAACATATTCACTCGGGGAGATTTATGTTAAAAAAAATAATAATAACCTACTGACTCTCTTGCAGTGGACTCCAGGCCTGGGCGTAGCGTTCCAAAGTACCAGGTGATTCTAATGCACAGCCTGCTTCAGAGCTCAGATGCGACAAGCTCTTGTGCAGAAAAAACCATGGTGAGGCTTCATTTTTGCCTTTCCAATTCTAACAAGAAATCAGAGGGTGTGCATTTGTGTGGCCCTACAATTGGCAGCATGCTCTAAATGATAAGTCTTTGGTTCAGAGCATAATTTATGCATGAACTTGCATGTATGTACAATGGTGACGTTTTCATCAGACTCATTATCGTGATAAAAGATGCTGAAAGTTAACTATATAATCAGCTGTAATTTATGCATCACCAAATGGGAAAGATACAGAGGCTAAGCAGGGTATATTTAAATCTGTAGCTGGGAGAGTAATGAATAAATTGGTCTTAATTTGGTGAATGATGTAATCAGACCAAAGATGTGTCTTCTGGGGAAGCCTGTCAATGCATCTCTCCCACTGGGGGTGAGGTCACGCCTCAGCAGTTGCCCTCAGCCTTGGGAGCTCTGAAGTGTGATACTTTGAGTAACCCAGACTTTACCACACTTGCGATGCTGACTTGTTTTAACAGAGACACAAAAGAATGCTAACTTATCAAACCCAGAATGCTAACTTATTAATTTATCAGGAGGAATATGACTATTGGGGAGACCAGAGAGTTGTACGGAACTGCGTCTAAAATCGTCTCTGGGGGAAGAAGCCCCCTTATCAGAAAGTGAGCTGTGAGCATGGTGAGAGTGCTGATTTAGATGCTTAAAACAGAATTTCTGGACCCTTTCCCAGTAGGCCTCCCAGGGAGCCTTTTCAGATATATATTTTTTTCTAACTGACCTTTCATGAGATTTTAATACCACACATGTATTGCACATTTGTTTATATCATGTATGCATATGTGTGCATTTTTTTTTTATTTGCCCTACCCAAGAATCAAAATTTGCCTTCTTGGGGATGATATGGCCCCCTTGAGAATACATGGTCTAAGGCATCAAACTCTGAAAGCCTGAAAACCAAAAAGACTCATTTCTACTGAAGGGATGCACCAACTAGGTGGGCCAGGTACTGAATTCGGCTGATAAGATGACTTTTCTTCTAGACGATGACTTTTTTTTCCCCCAGAGACAGATCTTTTCCCATGTTTCCATAATTAAAATCTTCACCACCCACTCCCCCTTCCTCTTTGTAATGCATATTCTTTCTTTAGATGTCTTCATTTATTTAACAGATCAGAATCCAATCTGGCCAACCAGGGAGGGTTTCATTCTTTTTCAGGTGGTGAAACATACAACTGTGTGATTTTCAGCTTAACTCTGATAGAGTGATTTCAGGTCTAAATTCTTCATGTCTCTTCTGGGTATTATTTACATGGATTTATTGAAGAGACAGCAGGTATACCTCATGGCATAAACCTCATATTCAGAGATAATATCTTATGATGCAACTACAAAGCTGTGTCACCAGTTATGTAAAACAGAAAAAAAAATGAATTAAATTGATTCAGGGTTAAAAATCACATTTAAGTATAAGTCCATGAGGGTAGAGATTTTTGCCCTTTTGTTTACTTACAGTTATAGTCTCTACTCTTTGAACTCTTCCTGGCATGTGGTCGGTTCTAAACCTTATTGAGTGAAAGAATATGTTCTTATTCAATAAATAAATTAGGATATCCTCAATTCTGTTATAATGAATCACACGGATGGGAGGGATTTTATTTATTCATTCAGTGAATATTTACCAGTATGTGTCATGATAAGCCCCATATGAATTATCTCATATATACATAAGGGAATAAAACAGGCATGATCCCTGCCCTCACAAAATGTAGAGCAGAACAGGAAAGGCAGCCAATAAACAGATGGATACATGCAAAACAATTATGTTTGGCAAGTGATATTGAAGAAATGGCAGGAGTGTGCCAGTGAAGAGCAGGAATGCCTTCAGAGAGTATGCTCAGGGTATACCTGACATAGAAGCCAGGGATGGAAGGAGCAGTTCCACACAGGAGGGCCAGGCAGGAGCTTACCAGGCAGAGGAAGGCATTTGTGCAGAGGCCTTGAGCCTGTCCCAGTCGGAGCACCCAAGGAGGGCTTGGGGCCTAGAGTGGAGTTGAGGGTCAGGCCATGAATGGAATTTGAAAATGCAGACGGAGTGGGTCCTATAAAGAGTTCAGTGTTGCACACCTACCCCTCCCTGAGACATCAAGGTGGAGAGGCCAACTCTTCTGTGTCTAGACCTCAGAAGAAGGGCTGAAGCTAGAAGCATATCCTTGGGCATCAGTGCTATTTTGTTGTTGTTGTTGTTGTTTTTCAATTGGAGTCTCTCACTCTTTCACCCAGGCTGGAGTGCAGTGGCACACTCATGGCTACCGCGGCCTCAGCCTGCTGGGCTCACATGATCCTTCCACCTCAGCCTTCCAAGTAGCTGGAATTACAGGCATGCGCCACCCGCCCGGCTAATTTTTTGATTTATTGTAGAGACGAAGTCTCACCAAGTTGCCCAGGCTGGTCTTGGACCCATAGGCTCAGGCAGTCCTCTCACCTTGGCCTCCCAAAGTGCCAGGTTTATAGGTGTCAGCCACCATGCCCAGCAATATCAATGCTATTTAGATGGTGTTGAAGGAGCCAGATATATGGAAAGAAATTGGGGACATGTAAAGAGCCCTGGAGAGTGTCGGCATTTACATGTCCCCAGTTTCTCTCTATATACCTGGCTCCATCATTGCTATTTAGATGGTGTTGAAGAAGCCAGGTATATGGAGAAAAATTGGGGACGTGTAAAGAGCCCTAGAGAATACTGATATTTGAGTTGGAGCAGGTGGAGACAGACTCCAAGGCAGCAGAGACAGGCTGCAATTCTCAGTAGGAGAAAGTGACCAGCTGCTGCCGAGATGTCTGCTCAAAAGTGATGTTGGGAGAGCAGAGAAAGGAATCATTGTGTTTGGCAAACTTGAAGGGAACTGGTGTCTTTGACAAGAGTAGTTTTGGTGATATCTTGGGATCACTTCCCAATATGAAGTGGGATCAGAAGCCTCAAGGGTCAAAGAAGCAGAAAAAATGTTAGCGGGCATGTCTTAGAGGCTTATCTGTCTAAGGAAAATGAGAAATGGCAAAGATGGAAGGGTGTGTGTGCTAAGGTGAGTGTTAGTAGGTTAGAAGTAGGCTCGCTTGCTGTTGGGAATGACTCAAAGTGGGAGAGATGGATGAGGTTGAAGGAAGTAAAGGAAGTAGTCAGGAACAAACTCCCACAGTGGCTTAGAATCCCTGTTGCCTGATGACTGTTGCTAGCCAAGGTGGTAGCCCAGGTCTATGTGATTTTCTTGTGCATTGAGGTGGAATTAAAAAATGTCTTATCTTGCAAGTTGTAGAATTTTGTTGTCAAATTTGGTCTAAATGGAGGAATTTTTAAATGCATAATGTGAAATCAAACTGGTTCCTCCATTCCTGTCCTGCTCTGAAGTGATTCTGATGCCAGGCATGGTTATTTCTCATCAGCATCTTTCACCGCAGTGATTGCTAGAGAAATCCTTGAGGTGTGAAAACTATTCCCTGTAGCAAGCACAGAATTTCAATTTTTCTGTTAGGAAAGCAACCCTCAGGGCCACCTGACTATGGGAAGCTCTGTGTTGCCTGCTTCTTCTTCTTTCTAATGTAAAGATGACATCTGTGACCACTCTCTCTTTTTTAAACTTTCAGTAAACTTTTTTTTGGTGCTTCTATTCCGTTTCATGTTCAAAATATCCTTGTGAAATCATAAAGATATTAAATGTTTTTCAAATAGTTAAAATAAATTATAAGGACATAAATATTGCTCTGACTGGTTATAGTCTATTTTATATATGCTACCAAAATCTAAAAAAAAAACACTGTGCTAGTTGTCATCTAGCATGTCCTCTCTTTATTAAAGTCCTTAAAAAATGAGTACCTCTGGAATAATTCATTTAATAGTTTTACTCTTAGATTGTTAAACATCTAATCGTTTTACACTTGATTTTTTAGTGGCAGATTTATTATGTAACATGTCCCCTGGAAAATGGAAGTGAGTATTTTTAACATTTTATACTCATTCTTCAAAATTCTAGTAGCCTTGGATGAATTTCTATTTTATTTCTGGCTTGAAATACCTCTTCACACTATCAGGAAGCATGTTAATTCATCCCAGAAATACATTTAGACTTGGAACCACTATAGACTTTATTTTGACTGTGCAAGTCCCAAATGAGGGTTGGGGGATTTATCTCTTACTTTCTTTATAAGCTGAAAAAGTGTGTGTGAAGCCCACCACATGGAAACTTTGTCATGCTTCCTAAGAGAAGTTTGCCCAGTAAGCATGAAATGTTTTACAAAGCACAGTGGTTTTGTCAGGCTCAGTGAGCCAAAGCTCATACAGACACAACAATGAGATGGGTCTAGAAGTTTGACTTAGACCTAAACTAATTTGGCAGAAACTTTTTCTTAAACTGCCCAATGTCTGATGATACCTTGGCAGTCTTAGAGTAATAAGCACATAAACATCTTATTCAAGAAAATTGAATATAATTGAAATAAATTGTCAGCAACACACAGAGCTCTTAATCAAATTCTTTCTTTTTCCTCCAAACACAATAGTTTTTTTTTTTTTTATTCTTAGAAGTATTTCTGAATTCCTCACATTTGGATACTAGAGAGAAAAAGCAGAACCCAAATCCTATAAAAAGAAATCATTTCCCATTTAGAAGTCACCTAATTCGGCATTTAGGACATCACACAATCTGAATAGGAAACCACCTTGTTTTCACAAGAAGGACAAGTTTGTATGCACTTCGATGAAATGACAGTCAAATATGGGGTTTTTTGGTCTTTATGCAGTTACATGGGTGTCTTTGGTTGGGTTCCCCAGAAGCAGACCTGGAGATGAGGATTCACATACAAATGGTGCATTGGGGGGGGTGCTCTTGTATAAAGCCTGAACTAGTTTGAGAGGACAGGATAAAACTAGGAAGAAGCAGAACAAAGGGGCCACAGTGGTTTGGGGTGAAGACTTGCCTCAACCCAATCCCTGGGTAAGCCCGGGAGTGTGAGTTCTACTGCAGAACTTGTTCCACCTTGAGACAAGAATGCTGGGCTTTTGTACCCTTGTATTTGTCCATCATTGATGACTGGCTGCTACAGGAGGGAGGAGAAAAGATGGGGACGAAGGGTAAGAAGGAGAGAGGTAAAAACTGAGAGGTAGTTCCAGTCTCCCAGGGGCAACCACCGGATAAGATTTACATGGGCACCATTAGCTTGTAAGCTGAGTTGTAAGGTAGCTGCACTGGAGAAACCAAAAGATGTAGGAAACCCAGGGTGGAGGAGGCACAATAGCTGAACTACAGAAATTTAGGCTAATATTGTGGTGTCCTATCATCAGAATCTCTAATATAGAGGCAGTTGTCACCTAATGGAGGAAACATCATGAAAGAAAGATATTCTGACACCACCTGGTTACTGCAGTTCCATCTGGGCATTAACCAACCATCCAGCGTTAGGGCAGGCCCCACAATTTAAGAGTTCAGATTTCCACCAGGTTGTCCTCAGATGCTAGCTATATACTTTGGAGTTCCCCAGACCACCTGCACTTCTGACCAACTGCCTACACATTCCAGGTTTTCATGATCCCTCCTGACACATGCTTGTGTTCACCAACCAGGAATTGTCACTGAGCTTTGATGTCCAAAGTTTTTCTTGGTGTTTCATCACATAGGGCTGACGAACTGAACCACTGTCTGTGTGACCAAACTCAGTCTTCAGCTTTCCTTTCCAGAGGCTGGGCAAGTATCATGTGACTCAAAACTTTGACCTTCTAATCACAAGGTTGCTCTTTGGGGTAACCAGCCCCCTGAGTCATCTCATGTCTTAGCGTAAACTCAGGTGTAATCCAAGGGACTCATGAATAAGAAAAAAAAAAATTCCCGTTATTATGGTCCAAAGACAAAGGCCGGTCATATTCCTTATTATACAACAAAAGATACCTTTGTAGAGAATAGTTTTATACTAAAATTACCACAGAGGGAAGAGACCTTCAGGAGGTACACAGAAAGCATCGGGAAGACAGACTTTGAAGAATTAGCATAGCTCTACATTTGACCCGTTTGAACAATAAAGAATACATCTGGGATTTTACTTAGTATTATTCAGTCATCAGAACTAATTCTAAACTGAAGTGAAATAAGTACCATACGTCTCAGGGTCAACAAGGACAGTAGGTCACAAGGAACCGGTAACAAAATTGTATGAGTAAATTTGGGGTAGGGAATTATGTAAAAATATCTCAAATCCCATATGTGAAAACCTTGGGTTAGGCTTGGAACTAAAATGTACTCAGACATCTGTCTCTCATTGTCCCCTTGGAGTAGCCCATCTCTGCCTCTCTTGCACAACTATTCTGTTCTTCTTTTTCTCAAAGCCAGCTTCTTGGTTCACCTTTTAGTCTGTGCAGGGCTTCATCACAGACTTCCCCCAGTGATGGCCTCGACTGCCAGTTTCCATGATCTTTGTTTTGGTGCCCACAGCTTTTGACTTAGTCTGTAAGACACAACCCCAAATGAGAGAGAGAGAGAGAGAGAGAGAGCGAGCGAGAGAGAGAGATCCCCGTGTGTCTCTCCAGATCCAGCTTCATCTTCTTGCCCTGTTCTTCTGGGAGGCTGATGTGGCACACTATGTCACTAACTCCTTTGACTTCTGACTTCAGATTAGGTTAGACATGTGGGAGGCATGGCCAGGAGACTGCAGGGCAGAAGGAGAGTGAGGTCAAGAGTTGAGCCCTCAGTACCTTCTTCGCCAAGACACTTTGTTCCTGCTAGCCCCTGCTGGGCAACCAACTCTCCCATATTCTATCTCCAGATTCTTTCTCCAGATTCTAGCAATGTCTCCCTCCCCTTGCCTCCTCAGGTCTCCAGGTAGTAGCAATGCCTCTGTTGCTAGACCTGGAGTACTTCTGAATCCCTTGCTGTTTTTCCTGATGCCTACCAATGGCTTTTTACATGGTCACTTCATGAGATTTTTTCTTTTTTGGCATCTTTTGAAAGTGAGAACTGGACTGAAATTGGACTCCTGGAATATATTAGCTTGCTGCTTTTTGTCTCAGAGCAAGACAAGTGGGCACAGGGAGGAAGTACTGCTATTTTCTCAAAGTTTACAAAAGACACTTTGGCAAGTCCTTCATAAATTTTGTTTAGAGATGGGATCTTGCTATGTTGTCCAGGTTCACCTCAAACTCCTGGCCTCAAGCAATCCTCCTGCCTCAGCCTCCTGAGTAGCTGGGATTACAGTCATGTGCCACCATGCCCAGCAATTCCATTGTAATCGTAATAACACCAATTATTTTATTCAGTTCATTAATGTCTTTATTTACTTTATTGAAGCCCCATTTCCTTAGTGATATAGTTTTCAAATTATGCGCCAAGACACCCAGAGACGTTCCAGGATATTTTAAATGTTCTGGGGAAATACAGTGGCACTCAGCATCTGCCAGACATTGTTCAGACTGCTCTCGAGGTAGTTTCTGATTTCAACCTCAGATCACACTGCATTCCTCTGTTGATGTCATACCTTTGCCATGCTGGGTTTCTGCGTGTTGCCATAGGCACAGAAACCAGCACCATGCAGAAACCAAGATGCAGCAGGAGATGCAGGTGGCAGCATGGAATCTGAATCCAAGTTCTGTGAAATTTTGCAACGCTCAGTGGACACATTGGCCACTGACAGCCAATGCGTGTGTCACAGGAGTTATTGAAGAATGAAATTAAAATGTTGTATTTTATTTCAATAGATGGTAATGCTGGTTGTTTTGTGCAACTGCTATGAAGTAGTGAGGGCATAGGACTGAAGTTGTTTTGACCATGCTACAGAGTAAACAAAACTGGTAAGGATTTTTTTTGGTCTAGGAGCATTATTTTAAAAAGTTAATGAAGCAATAAGGGCATTATGAACACAGAAAGCTTGGGAACCTCTGAATTAGAGGCTTTATTTTTACAAATAAGCTTTATAATATAGTGATAGGGAGCATGCTCAGTTCATCACCCCTCTTCCCTCAACCATGAACACCTTATGTTCTCATATGAAAACTAGATAATGAGGCTCCTAGTGATAGAGCATTAATGGCCATTATCCTGAGAATCCAGGGGCTACAATTAAAATCTCACCTGCTCAACTCTTGAGAAGCTTGTTTTGCATCACCCAAGTTTGTTGGCTTGCTTTGTTGGGTTATTTTATTTCACTTATTCCAATGACATTGATTTTGGGGAGGGGGTGTATAAAATTTAATTGGTTATAAATAAATGCTCAGTGAATGTCTGTGGAAGGAATGAAGTGATTTGATAAACGTGTCATCTCAGTTCTTTTAAAACCATTATCCACGGTCTGTGTCATTTCTGCGAAAGAACTACAAGCCCCAAGTTTCTGAGACTTCCCGCTTTTATTGTTTTTTTCTTTTTTAAATGTTTTTATTTTAAAGAAGTGGGGTACAATTCAGGATTAGGTATACAAATGTTCATTATGCAGGTGCCCTCGTTGATGAGGTGTGCCCCCACTTCCCGAGGCAGATTCCCACTACTGCCAATTCCGCTTTCCCGCCCCCCTCCCTGCAGTTTCCTGCTGCTGCCAATCCATTTCTTATAGCATTACCATAATTGTTCAAGGTCTGCTTATGAGTGAGAACATGCCATACTCAGTTCTTTGTTTCTGTGAAAGATCATTCAGTATTATAGACTCTTAGTTCCTCCAGGGTGCTGTGAAGTTCATGATTTAATTCTTCTTTATGGCTGCATAATATCCGACTGTGTATATGTACCACATTTTTTTTATCCAGTCCTCTTTTGATGGGCAGCACAGTTGGTTCCATGTTCTTGCTACCGTGAACAATGCTGCGATAAACATACGTGTGCGGGTATCTTTTTTATAGAGTGATTTGAGTTCTTCTGGGTATATTCCCAGTAGGGGGTTTGCAGGGTCATGTGGAAGGTTGATTTTTAGATCTTTTAGGAATTGCCACATTGTTTTGTACATAGGCTATACTAGTTTACATTCCTACCAACAGTGTAAAAGTGTTCCTTTTTCACTGCATCCCCTCCAGCATCTGCTGTTTTTTGAGTTATTGATAATAGCCATCCTGACTGGAGTTAGGTGGCATCTCACTGTGGTTTTTTTTGTTTTATTTTGTTTTGTTTGAGTTGAAGTCTCACTCTGTCATCCAGGCTGGAGGACAGTGGCACAATCACAGCCACCGCAGCCTCGACCTGCTGGGCTCCGGCGATCTTTCTGCCTCAGCCTTCCAAGTAGCTGGAACTACAGGAGCATGCTACCATGCCTGGCTAATTTTTGATTTATTGTAGAGATGAGGTTTTGCCAAGTTCCTCGGGTGGGTCTTGAACCTGCAGGCTCAGGCAATCCTCTTGCCTCGGCCTCCCACAGTACTGGGACTGCAGACTGAGTCATCGAGCCTGGTCTCAGTGTAGTTTTAATTTGCATTTCTTTGATGATTAATGAGGCTAAGCATTTTTTCATGATCTGTTGGTTGCTTGTATGTCTTCTTTTGAGAACTGTCTACTTATATCTTTGTCTACTTTGTAATGGGGCTGCTTGTTTATTTCTTTTCAGCACATTTGACTTTCTGCTTTTAACTTTTAAGTGGATTCTCTTGTGACGTATAAATAAAATGTTCTTAAAACTCAGTATCATGTTGTTATAGTCTGACTTGTGCGCTCCCTCCCCATTATATGTTGAAACCTGACCAGCCTTTCAAGAGGCGACTAAGGTAAAATGAGATCACTAGGGTGAACCCTAACGCAGTCTGACTGGTGTCCCTATAGGAAGAGGAGATGAAGACACAGAAATAAACACCAGAGATGTGTTTTCTTTTCACGAAGAAAAGACCACGTGAGATGCTATGCTGTGAACGTTTGTCCCCGCCAAAACTCATGCTGAAATTTAATGGTCATTGTAACAGTATTAAGAGATGTGACCTTTAGGAGGTAAGTAGACCATGAGAGCACAGGAGTTGTCAGGTTACAAAACCTTCCTTACCTCCAGAGGCTGCAGCTTTCAAGGTACCATCTTGGAATTATCAACCCTGGCCACCTTGATACTGGACTTTACAGTCTCCAGAACTGTGTGCTGATACATTTCTGTGCTTATAAATTACCCAGTCTGTGGCATTCTGTGATAGAAGCACAAAGTGTGCTGAGACATGAGGATACAACCAGAAGGCGGCCATCTGACAGCCAAGGAGAGAGGCCTCGGCCAGACCTACCTCCACCTTGGCCTTGGACCGTAGCCTTCAGACTGTGAGAAAATACGTGTCTGTTGTTTAAGCACCCGGTGTGTGGTATTTTGTTATAACTGCCCTAGAAGACTAATACACACATTTAGCAAAGTCCACTCCTTTTTACTATGGCCATTAAGTGCTGTTGACTGGGGAAGGCAGCTGCAGGCATGTCTATTTGGGAGAACATGAGGTGTTACTTGGCATTTGGGGCAAAGCTAATATATATTCTCTGATAGAAATTGTCCAAAAGTCAGAGTATGGTGTCAATGGGTTTAAAATATTGTCTTTGCATTCTTGCAGAAAGTCTACAGGATAACTGGGCATGGTAGCATGCATCTGTAGTTTCAACTACTTGGAAGGCTGAGGTAGAAGGATCACCTAAATCCAGCAGGTTGAGACTGTGGTGGCCATGAACGTGCCAGTGTACTCCAGCCTGGGCAACAAGAATGAGACTCCAACTCAAAAAAAAAAGAGAGTCTATAGGAAAACATACTTGAAGAAAGGAAGGGAGGTGGTTAAGGCATCTCCCAAACTACACTTTGGGGAGATGCTGCTTTCAGCCTTTGGTTCTATCAAGGAAGCCCCTTCCAGGCATGTCCTTTCTTAATTAGGATTATTAATGGAACAATCAATGTTAAGTCTGCAATAGACTTCTTTTATTGTACAGTTTGCAAATGGGTTCAGTTATTCATCCTTTTTAAATTACACTGCATCTTTCTGCAGCATTTTTCGGTCAGACCAATATGTATTCCAATTCAAAGTAGGCCTGGGAATCTCAGCTCTCATTGTTTTTCTCCTTTATTTGGAGTCCATGACGATTTCACAGGATTTTGCAATCTGTCACTTCCCTATGAATGCACTTGCTAATATCATGTTTAAATTCACAGGCCAGATTGGCCACCCATCCCTGTGTTTTTATTCCTATACCTACATGCAATCCCATTCTTCATTTGTCATGTTACATTAGATATCTACATTTAGATCCATTTACTTTTATCAGGTGTTTTCTTATTCTGTCATAATCAGCAGGGCACACCACACTTGGTTTTAATTCGAAATGTATCTTCTATTGTGTAGATTATAAATGAGGTTATAAGTAGGGCACAGTGCTAGTTGAAAATAGGATAGCAACACAAAGAATTCTCCCATGCATTTATTCCTCCTTGTGTGCTATGTTAGTAAAGGGGAAATAGGAGGAGGACCCCCCCAAAAATCTGGAATTTACTTATAAAAAATTGTGTGTTTAGTCTTACATGTTTAAGCTTCAGCCACCCTCAAAGTACTCTCCATTTGATGCAATATACCTATTGAGACTTTTTTCCACTGCGCAAAACAGTTTTTGAACTCATCGAGTTTGATACCTTTTAGTGCTTCTCCCATTTGTTTTTTGTTTCACCTCTTCCACATGGGCAAAACATTTCCCTAAGAGGATATTTTTCAATCTGGGAAAACAAACAAAAAAATTGCTCATGGAGATATTGAGAAAAAATGGAGGGTGAGGTATAGAGGTCGTGCCATTTGGGGTCCAAAAATGCTGAACACTCAACACAGCATGAGCAGGTACACTTATAAATCACCCCTCATGGAAAAACGCATTGAAAGAATAATTTTAAAAAAATTCACCGAAACCAAACACAGTGTCTCACAACAGCACCAGCTGGTACACTGATGCCGATTTCCACGGAGAAAGTCTGGACTACAAGGGACCTGCCCTCCACAAGATAATTTCCTTTTATTGGGGGGGGGGTCTACCCTCGTACTTATTTCTTGTGTTCACCGTAAGATTGAATATCATTTTCTCCTAAACCTAGTTGGAGTCTCTAATAGCCTTGATTATGTTTTTAAATGAATCTGAATATCTGTCAGCTTCTAAATTTTTAAATAAGTGAGTGTGGATCAAATGTGTCATCTACTAAGTAGTGACGAATGAACAGAATTATGGGAGGGTGTTCATATGAATCTAAACTTCATTGATTCAGGTTAATTACAGAAGCCATCTGTCTACATTAGTGAAAAGTCTGAACTAACGTGTCTTAAAATTTGTTTATTTTTTTCAAATTGAAGTTCATTGAAATTACTAAAACAAGGCAAATTGTATATTGGTTGGCACAAATCTGTGAGCTGATTTAAGGTTAGTAAAATTATTGTAATTAGTATATTGTTACATTTTCCTAAGATTTTGAAAAGTATTGAGATGCATCACTTAAAATGTGTCCTCCTGTTGTGTCATTACTGTGCAAGAGAGGGTTTGAGAAGACACAGAGACCAACACTTAATAAGCCCTCTGGAAGATGCAGAACCACTTGGTCATTTAAGTTCTGGACTAAGCAGGTAGAATATCTCTGGAATAATTAACACTCATTTAGCTATCTGGACTCACAAAGACCAAGGAGATAATGACTTTTATCGTGTATTGGTAGAGATGTAAAGTTCAGTTAGGCATTGATTTGTTGGCTGACAAAATGTCAGATGTAATTATCCAGACATCTCTGTGGCAGCAGGCTGTGGGTCAGAAGACAATGTTCGACTGGGCAGAGATGAAACTCACCAAAGGGCTTTATAGTCTCAGGTGCCCTCAGCATTGGGCTTGGGGCTGTGCTGAGACAGAAGGAGGTAGGGAGAAAAAGTTCTGATAACATTGCTCTACAGACATGGCCTGCAGAATAGGTCAATGCTGAAAAGGAAATTACTGGCCCCATTTTATTTTATTTTTTATTTTTTTGAGTTGGAGTCTCACTCTATCACCCAGACTGGAGCTCCACTGCAGCCTGGACCTGCTGGGCTCCGGCAGTCCTTCTGTCTCAGCCTTCCCAGTAGCTGGAACTACAGTTGTGCACTACCACGCCCAGCTAATTTTTTATTTATTGTAGAGATGAGGTCTCGCCAAGTTGCCCAGGTGGGTCTCGAACCCGTGGGCTCAGGCAATCCACTCACCTCGGTCTCCCAAAGCGCAGGGATTACAGGCTGAGCCACTGAACCCGGCCTGGCCCCATTTTAAATACAAGGGAAGTGGAAGAGGAGTCATGGTGATAGCACTCCCCTGTGTTTTAACTTACCATAAAAGCCTAATAAATCTCCCGTGGAATTCTCCCTGTAATGCTCTATGTGACTCTAAGGCTGTTTCATCATGTAACTTGATTATAGTGGTTCTTTTTCCTTTCTGTTTTTAATCTTTGTAGCTTCCCCATACAACTCAATTGTTTGGTCTTCTTTCTTCTTATAGCGGAAAAAGAGCTAAATCTTGAAGCTAAGATTGTTCTGAATGCCGGAAGCCAAAGAGGGAATAGACAGGAGAGCCAACAGGGTGACAGCACACTCCCCTGCAGAAAGTAGATGGACCCATAAATCTTCATGGAGTGAGGCTTATGTTGTTGTCTTCCATGGAGTTCTAAATATACTGGAAATGTTCTGTTTTGTTTTGTTTTGTTTTTTCCTTTCTCTTGTTTTAAACTCTTTATCAAGCCAGCCTTCTTCCCATCAATTTCAAGATTGCAATCACTGAGCTGAGAAGTACAAGTTTGGATTTCTGTGTGGTTAATTCGGGTTTTCCTTCAAGGAGGGAAGCTGTGTTCTCAATGACTTAATTTGTGGGAGGAACTTTCTTTCCAGATCTGAGACTCTTCTAGGCTCCTCTCTTCCAGTTGGCTTTTAATGAGCTGTTGGAGCATTTCTGAGAAGAGCAAAGAACTCTGCAAGCTGCCACCCTTCATTTTCATCTATCATACCAGACTTGAGCCCTATTTATGTGTAAGATCATTTAACCCTTCGTTCCAAATATAGCTGGAAAAATAATATGACGTCTGCTATTCCGGGCTCGGAGGCTCAGCCTGCAATCCCAGCACTTCCGGAGGCTGAGGCAAGTGGATTGCCTGAGCCCATGGGTTCGAGACCTGCCCGGGCAACTTGGCGAGACCTCGTCTCTATAATAAATCAAAAATTAGCCTGGTGTGGTAGCGTGCGCCTGTAGTTCCGGCTACTTGGAAGGCTGAGGCAGGAGGATCACCGGAGCCCTGCAGGTCGAGGTTGTGGTGGCCGGGAGCATACCACTGCACTCCAGTCTTGGCGACAGAGTGAGACTCCAACTCAAAAAAAAAAAAAAAAAAACCAAGCAAAAAAAAAGACTTATTAACGTCAGGTGTAGTGTAACAGAGAATAATGAAAATAATAATCATGACTAACCATACTATCTATTTTGGAATGGCAACTTCTATAGAAAATCAAATTGCACTTGACTCTTAATTTCCCATTCCACTCTCCTAACCTTGATAACACCCAGGCTGAGGTTGTTGGTCTTTCAGTTTTATGCCTTTCTTTCTGACTCAACTCCTTTCATGTGGAGGGATTTCAAATTAGAAGAGTCTAGCAATGATCTAAAGATTATTGACTGTTATCCACCAAAGCACAGTGGTTTTCATTTTCACTAAATGACTAATAGAAATAAAAACCCAGAAATTCCAAGGCCACAGCATATAGCAAGGGGCTGCAAGAAGAGATAAGGGGATGGACTGGGATTCTCTACCACCATGTTTAAGAGATCAGTTCAGGAAAATTCCACCTGATCATTTTCTCTCCCAAGCAAGAGCACTGCCTTATGTAAGCCAAATTGGGTGTGTAAGCGGTATGGTAAGGTTGCTGAATATTTATCCTCAGCTCTCTTCGTCAATTTTCTGTCTTCTCTTTTATTTTCCTTTCACTTGTAATTGGTGTTTTTGCATATTTATGATCTGCTTTGTTTTAAGTGGATGACCTGTTTCAAATACTCTATCTTTTCTCCTTTGACACTGGGCAGTTAGTTCATACAGAAAAACCATCCTTAAGGGACACCATCCCTTGAGGATAATTTTTCTGTCATTGCCAGGAGGCTTACCTCACCCTCAGCATGAGTGTGCTGGGCCATTTTTGTTTGCCATCCCAACATAAGATAAGGACTTGTTATGTTAGTTTCTTTAAAATGCATAATATATCAGAGTCAGAAGGGGACTGAGTGGTCACCTAACCCCATGTGGTAATTCTTCAAATGTTTGAAGACAGTGATCTGATACCTTTAAATGTTCTCTTCCCAGGTGAAATAATCCTCAGGTGGGTCACACATTGGGTCACATGACATAGTTAGGAATAGCCTGACTCTTTTTTCCTCTAAACATTCACAGACACATATGCACAACCAGTTACTTAAAATAACTTTAAATGATGGAAGCACTGTGTAGCATGAGATACATGCAAATGCTTTATAAAGAACAAATACAGGTTGTTTTTTTCCAAAGTAACATATGTCTTTTTAGATATTCCTCAGAAATACCCATCCCCACACCCTAGTAGAGGGTCTTATCTTGCTGGAAAAATCTGACCTGAACTGGGGCAGTCTCAAGGGCCTTGCCTGGCATGGGTCCAGGCTTTCAGGCCCTGAATTTTTTGATCTGCTTCCTGGCTTGTAAGTTGAAATAATAAAACAAGTCCATTCTTCTGGTTGTGTTGATTTCTGTACTCTTGTGAAGATGAAAAGTTAGGGGTGGGAACCCCTGCAAAAAACTAGAATTATCTTTTGGAGGTCGGGCCCCTTGTAGTACAAGCTTCCCCTGCTAGGTAAGAAGTGATCTAGGAACCCATCAGCATCAGTGTGCCAGCTAGAGTTGTGAGAGGCTACATTCAGCTTCAGTGAAAAAAATTTTTTTTCCTTTGGAGATTCAACACGTTTACCCATTTCATGATGGGTGATTTACACAAACAGCCTGCACACACTGCACTGAGTGTTGAGCAGTGTTTGACCCCAGATGGCTCGACCTCTGTGCCCCACTCTTCTCATTCACCCGATCTGGCCCCAGGTGACTTTCTTTGTTTTTGTTTTTCTGGATTTTAAGAGTCCTCAAAGGGAAACTTTTTGCTGGTGTGGGAGAGGTGAAACAAAAAAGAGCAGAAGCACTAAAAGGCATCAAAATTAACAAATTCAAAAACTGTTTTGAGCAGTGGCATCAATCGGGTAGCACTTTGAAGGTGATTGAAGTTTAAACGTGTAAGAATAAATACACAATTTTGTGTAAGTAAATTATGGGGTCCCCTCCTGTGTAAGGTATATGTGGAAGAGCAATGGTGATCAATAAGAATGAAGCAAAATTAGAATTTGCTGGTAGACAACACCAGCACAGGGTTGATTAATTTGCGTCCTCTGAGAGTCCCCAAGAAGTGTGGACAAATCATCTCACATTTCCATCAAGCAAAGTCTGGGAGTTGGGAGCCGCGGTGACGACCAGCATCTCTGGCAGTTGGCAGGGCTCCACTTGCAGGTTCCAGATGATTTGTGTGCTCTATTTTAAGGCCTGGTTTTGATCTTTGGGGTAAACCTTGACTGGTGTTATTACCTTAAACAATTTATTTTCTTCCAAGACATCTCATGGGAGGCCAGGCTTTCTCCCCCTGTTTTCTGACAGATGTGAGAGTTAGCTAAATGAAGCCACAAGATAAAAGAAGACATCAAGATGATATGATGTTATGCAACAAACTCAACCCTGCGAAAATAGGGTTGTTTGTAATATGTTCTGCTTAACAGTCTTCTAGAAAATAGAATGCTTTGATGTTATTTTTGAAAAGAAAATCTTAACCTCATCACTCCCTCAGTGCCCTAGGTTTCATATAAAGTCATTATATAAATGCACCATTTTGAAAGAAAAATGTTTTAGGATATCAATCACATCTGTAGATATGTGTCATTATTACAATATCAAGGTCAATTCTATTAACCTTAGAGCACAGTATTGCAGAATGAAACTGGATGTCAGGAAAAAGCTTATAATTTGATGTTTTCCATCAGAAAATAAATTTCATATTTTACTTGGCATTAAAGCTCTAAGTTGCTTATTTCTTAAACATTTTCTTTTGAATACATAAATAAAAATCAGTAAATTCATTCTCTCCCATTATCTATAGCCAGGAGGGGTTCAGATTTCCTTTATCTGAAGCAAGGCAGCATCCAGAATGAATAACTCAAAGAACGTTGTCATTCCTTAACTTCCATGATAATGCAAATATGCCAATATAACATGGCCATCAGAGAATACTGGAGGGAGGATGGGGAATAATGAGAGAGAAGCCACTTGCTCTCCAGAGAGTCTCTTCTTGCTTTGGTAGGACACGCGTCTAATTGAAAGTTGGGGAACTTCTTAAGGGACAAGAAATTTTGACAGGTTAGCCACATCGCAGTGTGCCTTGGGCCCAGCGGCATGGGGACCCTGACTTCAGTCCACAATCAGAGCTCTGACATGGCGGCAGTTCCCCAACATGCTGTTCCAGCATATAGGAAGAAAAGCCTATGGCAATCAAGGACAGAACTGTGACACACAGGACCAAATGTTCTGTTGCAACAAGGCCCTCCAGGCCGGGAGAACTCAGAGGAAATATGTGGGGAGGGGAATTCTAGGAAGAAAACAGATAAGACAGCAAGCACTTGCTGTTCCAAGTGGGGGTTCACCGTGGGGCTTCAGTTTTGTTATCAAAGTGCTCCTTCCTTATTCCTTGCCGCGGGAGGCCAGGGGCAGGTGATGACTCCATTCAGTCCTGCTGCTTACACTGCTTTTATTGTGGAGAAATTTACTCCCTAAAAATGTTGACTGTGTTGCTTTGAAGTCATTTTTTGGGGGAGGAAGACAAACAACTCTCATGAATAATCACTCAGTTATTTTTCTTATTATTTCAGCTACACCTAATAAGCCATGAATATTTCCTAGTCCTGAGCAGCATGGTTTGCATTGGCTTTTTTCATTTCCTGTGTCCTTTGGTTCACCAGTCTTCAAAGTGTATCCAGCAATAACAAGTTCTAAAGAAGCTTGTTAAAACTTCTGCAAAGCAGAAGGTCATTTTGCAGAAGCAAAGTGTGGCAGGACATAATTAACAGGGTGCCGATGGACACCTATGTCACATACAAATTACGTGCATGTATGCAGGCTGCGTGCATTTATCACTCACAGATTACACACTCATACATGCATGCCACATGCACATGCCACACATAAAACACACAGAGCAACACCAAATAAAAATTTTAATCATCTGTACTAATAGAGAAAGTAAAATATGGGTGCAGCAAAGAACTTTTGGAGGGTTAGCAATGAGAATGTGGAAATCCTCTGCTCCAAATCTCTTTGAAAAGAGTAGTTTGCATGGGGCAGTGTTGAAGCCCCTTTCTAGTCTGCATAATTCTCGACCTCTCTTCTACAGAGTATCTGCATTTATTCAGAGAGAGAAGCTCATCCCATCATTCTTCTTATTTCTAACTCTGTCCTGGTTTGTTCTTCTATCCCTAAAATCCATTTTCCAGGGCTGTAGGAGACCAGTTAATATCACTGTTTTCCTGTACAGTGATCACTTATGTACATAACCCTGAATTGTACTCTGTATCTTTAAAATTAAAAAAAAAAAATACTGTTTTTCTTCTGTTTAGAACCTGTTGAGAGATAGACAAAGGCACCAGACAGAGAAGAAAAAGTCACCTTTTGTTTTTTTTTATTGTTACAACCCTTTGGAGAATGTAGTTAGGGACAAATTATCTTGCTAATATTCTCATAATCTTTCCTAACCAGCCCCCTGTTCCGAAATGAAGGCTTTTCCCTGCACAGGTGCACATGGACCCATTAGGTCCACTGCTTGACTGAGAACACAGGACATGAGGGTGACCACCCTCTTCGGGAGGAAGACCTGCTGAGGGGGCGAGGGGGGGCTAGGCTGAAGAGAGTCACATCCTTCTCCCAAACCTTCCCTTCAGGTCAATTCCTCCTGCTATCCTTGGAAGGAGTGACTTCACTCTGCAGAAGGAGGGCAGTCATGATTTCTGGGAAGTCCTGTCATGCCTAACCTTTAGTGATTAGGAATAAAATTCCTCTGATGGGTTCCAGTCACAGCCACCCCTACTCAATGTGTGAGGTGATTGATGTGATAAACTGACCTGTGCTAGAAGGAGACTCATAGAGAGGAGCAAAGGACATTTAAGACCAATGCTCTGCCTTGTTACTGAAGCCACTAGCAGCCTGTCTTGGTGAGAAGGTGAGGATTAAATCATGTGGAAGGGAGGGTGCATTTTAACCAGGTATGTCTGCCCACCCACTGGTCAACCTGTAGGTCTAGCCCTGAACATATAAGAGCTTGCTCTAGGAGAATAGTGTGCTATCTGGTAAGAACATGCCGAAAAGACCATTGTCAGACACTGTTGCTGAGAATATACATGGAACATTTCCCGAGAGCAATTTTGCAACATGTATCAAAAAGTTTAAATGTATTCATAGTTTTTGACTCAGTATATTTTTAGTAATTGAGTCTAAGGAACTGGTCAAATATGAAGCCAAAACTTTATACATGAGATTGACCACTACAGCGTAATGCAAATGTACAATATACTAGTAAAATAAGTATTGAACAATATGGACATAACTAGATATTGATGCAGTCATAGAACTGAATATTAGCTGAGGATTCAAAGTCCTGTTCCTGCATCATTTGTCTGATCTTAAAAAAAAAAAAAGGTTTGGTGAAATGTTAAATGAAAGCAAGGCACAAAACTACATTCATCAAGAGCTCAAGCTTTTTCGAACAAGATAGAGGTCTTGAAAGAACAAAGTACGGCACCGACTTTGAGACTGCAGAGGAAAATGGAGTGGGCAGGCAAGGCCATATGGGCAGTGGAATCTTCTTCCTGAGGAGGACAATTATGGACTATTTTTAGTTTTTCTTTATATTTTTCTGTTTTCCTCCCAAATTTCTGTGAACACGAATTGTTTTTATCATCAAAAGAATAATGAGTGTTATGTTTTGGCTACCATATTTCTGTATAAACAAAAGATAATTTGAAATGTCACTCCTCCAGGCTCAGCCTAGGCAATTATGTTTTGTATAAATGTAAGGGATACAAGTGCGGTTTTATTATATGGATATATTGCATAGTGGGGGATGTCTGGGATTAGTATGACCATTCACCTGAATAATGTACATTGTGCCGACTGAGTCATTTCTCGTCTCTCACAGCATATGCATGTGACGCCTAGTGTCTTAATAATGCTGTGTAACAACCATGGCATCTCAGTGACTGCAGGTTGGCTGCAGGTTGGCTCCATGTATCTCATCCGGAGACTGGTGGGGTAATCAGGGCACGTATTTTTCTAATGAGCCATGAGGGAGTGACCTGAAACATGAAAGGTCTCTCTAAGCCCCAGATGGATCTGACACATGGCTATCTCTGTCCACATGACATTAGCCAAAACAAAGACATGATCCCAAAGTCAAAGGAGGGACTGCAAAGTCGTCTACTGCAGGGCATGGATCGAAGAAAAGATGGAACCCCTGATGGAGACTGATGCTTTCTGTTAAACAAATTAAAACGTTAGTTTGGAAGCAGAAATAAAATTAATTTCCTGCAGTTATCTCTCTGAAGACTGTTCCTAATGTGCATTTGGTTTTTATTCCATTCAGGAGCTAGTAACACTCACCCTATTGAGCACCTCTTTCTGTCTCTTTAGATCCTGGCCAATGTGATCATTTTCATCTGTGGGAACCTGGCGGGCGCCTACCATAAGCACCTCATGGAGCTTGCTCTGCAGCAAACATATCAGGACACGTGTAATTGCATCAAGTCCCGAATCAAGTTGGAATTTGAAAAGCGCCAGCAGGTAATGCATTTTTCGTCTTACATTCACATTATTTTAGGTCTTCTAGAAATGATGCTGTTTCTATTCATGTCAAGTGTGGAATTCATTCATTCATGAGCTTCAGAAAGAAACCTGAGTAGCTGATTGCCTGTGTCCAGCTCAGGGCTCTGAACTTAGGTATTGTTTTAGTTGGCTCAGTGATGCTCTAAAGAAATGCCTGAGACTGGGTAACTTCTTTTGTGTGTGTGTGAGTGTGTGAGTGTGTGTGTGTGTGTGTGTGTGTGTGTGTGTGTGTGTGTGTATGTGTATGTTGTTTTGTTTTATTTTCCCTTCATCCTATTCCATTTTCTCATGGACTCCCATGCTAACATGTTTGATAAATGTTTGATATAATGTACATATATCCCCATTTTAAAAAATGATGATATTCTTGGTGCAGGTCCTGTTCCTTTATGCCAATAGTATTATACAGCGAATCCAGCTCCATTTGTTTTTTTTTTTTTAGTGAGGGTCTCATTCTGTTGCCCAGGCTGAAGTGCAGTGGCATGCTCACGGCTTGCTGCAGAGGCTGGGTAATTTCAAAAGAATAGAGATTTGTTTGGCTCATGTTTCTGCAGGTTTTACAGAAAGCATGGCACCAGCATCTGCTTCTGGTGAGGGCTGCAGGCTGATTCTACTTAACGGCAGAAGGCAGAACAGAACCACCATGGGCAGAGACCACATGGCAAGAGAGGGAGGAGGGAGGTACCATGCTCTTTTTAACAATCAGCTCTTAGGAGAACTAATAGATCATAAGGGGTCTTCCCCAAGCCCCAAACACCTCCCATTAAGCCTCACCTCCAAAAACAGGGACCAAATTTCAATGTGAAATTTGGATGGGACAAATATCCAAACTCTAGCACAACGTTATAAACAAAAGAGCAGATGGCCACTTTCCCTGCAGCCATCAGACCCAAGGACCCAGGATCACCCCCCGCCAGACATTCATGTCTGTTACACCAGCCATCATCCACCTCAGCTGTTGTCAACACATGGCTGGGAAAATCCAAGTAATATTTATTATTTGGATTATAACAAATATTATAAGTAATATTTATTATTTGGATCTTCCAAATAATAATAACACCTGGTTAAGACACTCACTTTTGCTTAGTGCTCGTGACAAGAGTTTGCCCCCCCAATGCAATATGAGCACAGCACTTCATATCATACCCACACAGGTTAAGATAACAGAGTCACTCCTGAGGAAGGTGACTGGAGTCAGGGAGGAGGGTCTAGTAAGGAGCTAGTTGTTGTAGTTGTCAGACTGTCCTAGAGTGGGTGATGCATGGAAATGTACATCATGGAAATACACAGACTGCAAGAAAGCACTACAAAAATTAAGAAGTGAAGACAAGGAGTTGTGGTAAATAAAGCATGTGGTATCATTAAGGATGGTGGAAAGCAGGCAGAAATAAGCCATAAAGGGACCTGTGTTTGACTTGCTTCACTTCAGATAATGGCGGACATCCATGTGAACAGCTTTGTGTTTCCTGGGTCTGTATGTTTCTCACCAAAACCTCATCTGTAAAGGTAATAATCAACTTGGCTGTCTACAAACACTGTGTTCCCCTTCACTGTGAGCATTCATCAAAACACCTACGCTGTTAGCCATAGTTGGCACATTGTGGGTGCTTAATTATTGTTTGTTAAATTGTATTGAGTCGGTTCATTCTATTAAATTTCATCAAAATGTATTTTGGTGGTAAAGCAGAGAAATACCCTTTAAATTTTGGCACTGGACTTTTGTTTGTGTATGGACTATTGAATAGTAATCGCATTCCTTTTTGGAAACGTGAATATCAGTTCATTCATTCAAAATGTATTTACTGAGCACTATTGGAATTTGGCCATAAGCATTGTTTTTTCACTGGTATTATTAGCAAATCTTATGGTTTGTTTTTAAATTTTGCTTTGTGTCTTATGACCTGTATAACAAAGTATTCAGTCACTGATGTTTAATTCTTTGGTCTATATGTATATTAAATTCTAGATTCAACATTAAGGTATACAGGTACTTGTTCGCTTAGGGCTGTTATCCAGTAAATCTTTGTACACCTATGTTCAGTAATGGTTGATATCCAGATTCTTGAAAATTCCACAGTTTTCATGAGTAGCACTTAGTGTTCACGGGTATTCCTATTGTACTGCATGTTAGGATTCAAATGTTTTGAGAGAGTTAATTTACTTTCTCAAGCAGTAGAGACTGGAGCAGGTTGGTCCAGACAGACATACTTAACTTTCTTTTTCATCAGCTCCAGAAACACTTCAAAATAGCACCAAGGCTTCAGAGAACTGAAATTCCAAGTAGACAGATTATATAACCTAATATTTATAGTAGCAGCTTTGACAAAAGCAGTGTGTCAGGCTGCTGACCTCACTCGCACTTCATATTTCTCTGAAGAGACCTGACCAGCCAAAAGCACACAGCCCCCCTTGCCACAGGGAACTGAGTGGTCCAAGTAGCCAGACAGGCCACTCTGATCTTGCATAATTCAAGAACTGGACCCCTGTGGTGTCAGAAGTGTTACAGACTATGGGAGGATCATGGAGACATTGGAAGGGTATATATCTCCTAGTTTTAGAAGGAGAAACCAATGATTCTTTTTAAAATAAGCAAAGAGAAAAGGGGCTCTTTGGTGAAATAAGAACTTATCTTAAATATGTTCATTGAAATATAATTGGACACCTCAAATGCATTTTGTCACAAAAGTTGGAAGTCCACTTCCAGGGTCTGGTTGCCCAGAGGCTTCAGAAAATGTATTTTCAGAATAAGAATAAATGCTTGTATTTTTTTCAGACCAGCACGTAATTAAATGGGAACAAGAAATTATCCTGGTTTTAAAAAAACAAATTAGATATAATCTGGTATATTTGGTATATTTAAAGGAAACAAACTAAAAATTGTCCAATGACAGTCTGTGTGACCTCTTTAGAAGGGAGCTGTCCCTGCGACAATGAGGCCTAGCAGGGCCATAGACCAAACTAAGGTCTTGGGTCTCATGTCACTTCTCTTGGATTCCACGTGTCACTTCCTACTTGCCTATACCACGAACTATGGCGAATAGTAATGTCCTTGTCTTTTAAAGTTCTTCATTCAGAAGGCATATGTACTGAGCAGCCAGAATATTATTTGTTTCAGTCTCTGTTTGGAAAAATGTCATGCTGTATACTTTAAATTACATGTTGGCAGTTGCTTCAGAGTCAGTTGACTGTCTTAGTGGTGGGGCCTGACTGTGACCCTGAATAGTTACTTGGGATTATTTCATACTCCACTTCCTGCTGTCCTTAATCCTTGGAGAGGCATGCAAATGAAAGGTGATCCCAGGAAGCTGCCCCTCTCAACCAGGAAGGGATAAACAATTGATATTCTTCTTACTATTGGGACCTGTCTAGGGATTCAGAAATCTTTCCATGCTTGCTGAGCCCCATGCTTTCTTTTCTTCATATTTTGTGATATTTTCATAGACACAAATGAGATGAATTTCTGTAGTTTAAAACTCATGCTTGGGCTGGGCCCAGGAGCCCACATCTGTAATCCCAGCACTTTGAGAGGTGGAGGCGGGAGGATTGCTTGAACATAAAAATTCAAGACCAACCTAGACAACATAGTAAGACTTCATTTCTCCAGATAAATAAATAACCAGGTATAGTGGTACACACTTGCAGTTCCAGCTACTCAGGAGGCTGAGGCAGGAGGTTTGCTTGAGCCCAGGAGTTTGTTGTTACGGTGAGCTGTGATTGTGCCACTGCACTCAGCCTGGGTGACTGAGTGAGAGTTCAACTTAAAAAAAAAATGCTTGAATAAAGTGACCATTTGTACTATAAAATTTCAAAGGAGGAGAGAATAAAACATATTGGGAGAGATTTTCTGAGTTGTGGTCTTGTCTGAAAGTGCTCTCAGGTATGAAGAACAAAAATCATAACTTTTCACAAGGTAGGAAAAGGAATGTGTTGCGTTAGACTTGAGGCTACCTTTAGAAACTGAAGATATCCACCTTTCTGAGTTTTGAATTTTGTCTTGAATTTCACATCCTGCAGTAAAAGCCACAGCCATTTCCTGAGCACCGTGTAGTGCGACAGGACGGACCTGAGGAAGCATGCTTTAGCAAGCATTTCTCTCTAGAGTATGTAATCGACTCTCAGGAATTGATGATAGCTGGATTCAGAGCAAAACAAGAACACTGTTTCCTAACTGCCTCAGCAGTTGAAATAAATGTTGTTTCTGTAGAAGTAAAAGCCAAGGTTGCTATTTCACAGAGATAATAAAATACACCCTCTTGAATGTATCTATTGTCTTTGTTTTAAAATAAAGACTGTTTTAAATGTGGTCTACCTTGATCTAGGACCATCCCAAGGACTGATCATGACAGAATATGCCTTCCAGAGGAAAATGCTAGTCAAAAGAGGCTTGGGGAGCCCTTCTGTGGGATTAGTGAACCAGTAGGTTTCCTGGCTGTTCTTTGTATGCAAAATTGATTTCCTCTTCACAAACTTCAGTGAAACAAGCAAGTCGTCCTTGTGTGACCATGGTTGGTATCTTGAGCCGGATGCCATAGCAGGGAACAGAATGGCTTCACTGAATGTATTTTATAATCCATTTAAGTAAAGTCTTTTTGAAGTTGTCCTACTTAAATTTGGTACTTTTTCATAGGAACTCTTTCATTAGAAGCAACTAATATTTCTGTGAGTTCTCGTAATGTCCCAAGTAGTGTATTTAGTACTTCTGTATACTGTGATATCAAATTCCTATTGTGTGTAACAAATTACCACCAACTTGGCAGCTTAAAAACAGAATCACTTTCTTATAGTTCTAGAGGTTACAAGTCCAAAGCCAATCTCAGTGGGCTAAAGTTAAAGTATTAGAAGAGATAGACTGGGCTAAACTCAAAGTATTAGTAGGGATAGTTTTTTTCTGGAGGCTTCTGGGAGAGAATCCGTTTCCTAGCCTTTTTGAGCTTCCAGAGGCTGCCTGCATTTCTTGGCTCCTAGACCCCATCTCCATGTTTAAAACCAGCAGACACAATAGAATTTTCAAATTCTCTCTCTCTCTCTCCTTCTCACTTCTGCTGTTGTACCATCTTTCCTCTCTCTGACTCCAACCTTCTTTCCTTCCTCTTATGCCTCCTATAATTACATTGGGTTATCCTGGATAACTAAAATAATCTTCCCATCTCAGTTTCTTTAACTCAATCACATATGCAAAATTCCTGATTTATCATGTAACTAACATAGTCTCAGCTCCCAGGGATTAGGATGGAGACATATTTGCGTGACCACTACTGCAATTTTTAAGTCCTTGTGTCCCGTTTAAGCCAAATAAAAGACTGCCCGCCTCTCTTGTCCAAGATCACTCAGTTAGTAAGTGTGACTGCCAGAGCCCTTCCACCTCTCATGTTTGTTCTGCATGGGTTTTTTGGCATGATCTCTGGAATATGTTAACTGAAGATTTTCCAGGCTATGAAGGACCTTTTGATGGAGGTTCTACTTGAGCCCTTGTCAACTTTAAGCAGTGGTCTTTCCAGCATTCAAAATAATATCCTGCCAAGACAGGGGGGGTTGCTGGTCTTGCTATTGAATTCTCATACCCTAGCATTAAACAACAGGCAGCAACTGCCACCATGGGCCCACATTTTAAGTGACCATGCTGAGGCAAGGGAGACAAGGGAAGTGTTTTATGCTAGCCATGCCATCCCCAAAGATCCCCTCAGGATCAACTTCCTCCTTCCTGGAGGTAACTAGGTTAAACAGAGAAGTCTTCTGCTTTGTCTGAGTGAACATTTGTGGGGAGTGGTTTTAAACATTTTTACCAGCCCCATCTCTGCATGTCTTTTTGAAGAAACTCCTGGAAAATGCTATATTGTTTCAGATTATCACAAGCTAATCTTTGTTAGCAAAAAACCTGGAAGTTGCATCCTAAGGAGAGCACCAGGTTTAGGTATTTCTTAGGCCCCTGGAATTTTCAGTATTTCACGGAAAATACTCTCCAATTAGGTATTTTGATGCTGGCAAGAATGTATTATTAGGTAGAACATTATCTAGTGGAAAGACTCAAGGAAGTTTTATATTATTTTATATGAGTAAAATAGACCCAATAAAAAGGATTTCTCAAATCAGTCCTCTAGTTTTATTAAGCAATATTCTGACACTTGTCACAAACAGAAAAAAAAAGAAGAAAAATGTGTCTCTAACTCCAAAATCAAAGTGTCGATTCTCTGACTGCCTTCCCATTTTTCTTCTTGCAAATGTAATCACAGATGGGCTGCTATACCTTTTAATGGGAGGAGAGAAAAGGGGCATCTTGAGCTCATCTTCATAAAGCTGACTTCAAAATGTTAGTTATTGATCATGCATATTTCATAGCATATTACTATGGGCACAGTCACAGATACAGATACCTAAGCATTAGTGGTATGTTTACTGAATAGAGATATTTATGTATGTCTATACTAAATTGAAATGAGGACTCATGAGTTGTAAAGTTTTGTTAATTGCTTATGCATTTTCAAAAGGAGTTACTCTTTGGGGCTTTCCTTTTAGGGTTGTCTGAGTCTTCTCAAGATTTTAGAAAATTTTGTTCTAAGACTTCTCTAGAAGAGTCCTTTAATATATTACATATTATGGATCATTTAATATATATATGCCACTGGATGTGAAAATTCCTCCAAGACTAATATTATCCCAAATGTGAAAGTATGCAGAACTATATGAGACACTCAGAATGAAATCCAGGAAGCATGTAAAGTAATGTTATACACATAAACCCATTCATACACTTTTCAAATTCAATAGTATTCTTAAAAATATTTTTTCCATTAAACACAGGATTATACAGGGTATAGAAAGACCTACTTCTTCTATCTATTGAATTCCAAATTCACAGTTGTTTTCGTCTGTTATGTGCTGGGGACTGTCTCGGGCATGGGGAAGACAGAGGTACCCAAGACTAAAGGTTCCTGTTTTCTTTGTGCTTAAATTCTAATGACAAGAGACAGACCATAATGTACCAAACGCATAATTTTCATGATATAAGATGATAATGTGACAAAGCATTGGGGAGAAGGTTGAGGAGCATGCTGGAGGAATCAGGCAGGGCGGTTTCTCCGGGGATGTGATATTTAAGTTGAAATGAGAATTGCAGAAAAGCCTAGCCCTGTGAGGACCTGACAAAAAGTGATCTAGACAAAAGAAGGGGGAACTACAAAGGTCTCAGATCAGGAGCCAGACTAGCCTGTTTGAGTAACACAGAGACAGAGGAGAGTTGGAGAGAGAGATGTCCTAGTAGAGGATGGGTTGTAGAAGGAAGGAGTGTTGGCATGGTGACCCCTTAGAAGTCATAGTGCTAGTACAGACTAGAGATGGGAGTTTCTTGGGTGAGAATGGACAAATTCAGAATATATTTTTAAATTGAATTCATAGGAATTACTTTTGGATTAGATGTTTAGTGAGAGAAAAATAAAATAACCAAGAGAGTTTTCTGGGATTTAAACTTGAGCAACTGGATGACGGTTGACATGCTGCATCTAACATTTCAAAGTCTTCAGACACAGTTTTTACTGGGAGATGAGGGTAGAGTGGAAATCAAGAGTTGAGATCTGAGCAGTTAATTTTGAGATGCCTATTACATATCCC
Organism: Carlito syrichta; assembly: GCF_000164805.1. NCBI lineage: Eukaryota > Metazoa > Chordata > Mammalia > Primates > Tarsiidae > Carlito > Carlito syrichta. Next base: position 148,861 of record NW_007124997.1, read on the forward strand.
AGGGGAGTTGCCAAGCTGGTAGTTGTAAATAAAATCTGGAGCTAACGATGTGAACTTGGATGCGATCAGTATATAGTTAGTATTTAAAGCTACAGGAACAAATGAGATTCCCTAAGGAGAGAGTATGATTAGAAAAGATAAAAGGCATCCAGGGCTAAACCTCAAAGCACACCAACATTTGAGCAGGAAGATGAACAAACCCGAATCACTGAGGAAAAGCAACCAATTATACAGCTGATAATATTTTTCTCTCATCTGGTCTTGAGGTCTCTCTCAGGAGAGGAGCTATGAACTCTAGGCCTGCCCTGACAGGACCCTTGGGGGCTTTATCATGGGTGTTTACAATGTGCCTTTCATGGGTTATATTTTATCCTGGCAAATGGTCTAATGCCTAAGTGTCCAACCTGTGACCAGGTGTCCTCTCACAGGAAGTTTTTTTATTCTGGCAGACACCTGTGTGGCTCTTGTTTGACCTATATCCAGTTTATTCCTATCAAGATAGCTACTCTCCAGGAGAGAGAGAGAGAGAGAGAGAGAGAGAGAGAGAGAGAGAGAGAGAGAGAGAGAGAGAAGCGGGTGGGGGAAGAGAGAAAGAAAGAGAAACCAAGTGAGCTGTGGGACAAAGTCTTTATTTTTGGGTCCAGGGTATTAATCAACCAGGTTTCACTTGAAGAGTTCTAATTGGTGGGTTTATTCCAAGCAGACATGAGTTTCTTGGGCTCACACTGTGACTGAGAGGGGGTCACTGTGACAAATCTGAGCAGTCCATGTGGGTGTTGGGGGGATTAGTTGGGGTGAGACGAATAGGATGTATCTAGCTCTTCCATAAGGAAGTAGTTACCAGGAGGCTGTGTATAAGAGTAGTACCAGGAGGCTGTGTATAAGAGAAACGTCTGAATTAGCCACACTGAGGAATTAGGAGGAGGTGGAGAAATGGAAACTGTCAAGGATGGTTAGGGTCTGCTTCTGGTATGACAAAATTCAATTTATGTTTGAAATAGATTCACAAGATTGGCCGCAGTAACTCATGCCTATAATTCTAGCACTTTGGGGGGGCCAAGGCAAGAGGATTGCTTGAGCCCAGGAGTTCAAGACTAGCCTGAGCAACATAGCAAGACCTCATCTCTATTAAAAAAAAATTTTTAAAGTAGGCAGGCGTGAGGGCAGGGTCTATGGACCCAGCTCCTTGGGAGATTGGGGTGGAAGGATCACCTGAACCCAGGAGGTCAAGACTGCAGTGAACTGTGATTGTGCCATTGCACTCCAGCCTGGGTGACAGAGTGAGATCCTGAGTCAAATTAATTAATAGATAAATAAGTAGATAGATAGATAGAAAGAAAGAAAGAAAGAAAGAAAGAAAGAAAGAAAGAAAGAAAGAAAGAAAGAAAGAAAGAAAATAAGTGGATGCTCAGGCAACATAAATTATAGAAATTCACTATAGCAGGACAAAAGCCAAGGTTGTTCAATAGAAGCCAAGAGAAGAAGGTGTGCAGGGGATGATGGTCAATATAGTCAAATGCTGAAAGAGTCATAATGAAAAGAGGTTGAAGAAGTGACCATGGTCTTTGCAAAATGGCAGTCACCAGTGGCCTGGATGATACAATTTTAGTGGAGTGGATGCTCTAAAATGATTGAGGTCAGACAAGGTGATGAGGAGAAGATGGAGGGTAAGGAAGGTCATGGAGTGAGCTTCACCAACTCTTTTGACATGTAGAGTCACAAAGAGGAGCCAAGAAATGAGAGGAATCTTTGCTCAAGGTTTTCTTTGCCCATGATGGAAATCAAAGTTGTATTACAAATCTTAATATGGCATCTTGGGCAATACATTTTAAACTGCCTATTGTTTCTCGTTTATTACATTACATATTTTTCCAAATGTGTTTTATTCTGAGTCATTGATTAATTCTAAGGAAGGGATGCACAGAGGAGTTCCTAGATTATTTCATAAAGGCAACAAAATTGCTAAATTACATTTGCTAAGTAATCCCCACTGGAGTCCATTGTTTGTGTAGGTAATGTTCTGGTAATAGCTACTAGAAACGTTTTAATCCAACTAGAAACAATGAAAGAGCTATTGAAAAACAGACAAACAGTCCAGGCATGGTGGCTCATGCCTGTAATTCCAGCACTTTGAGAGGCCAAGGAGGGAGGATTGTTTGAGGCCAGGTATTCAAGATCAGCCTGGGCAACATAGTAAAATTTCATTTCTATTAAAAAAATTTTTTTTAAATAGTGGGGTATGGTAGCTGCCCCTGTAGTCCTAGAGTCTCAGGAGGCTAAGGTGAGAGGATCACTTGAGCTCAGAAGCTGAAGACTGCAGTGAGCTGTGATTGCACCACTGCACTCCAGCCTGGGTGACACAGCAAGATCCTATATGTATATATTTATATAGGCAAATAACATGAAAAGCACAAAAAGGAGTAAAATGTTGACAAAATTGAAGGTAAAATAAAGAGAATGCAGTATGACAGAAACCCAAACCTCTGTTAGGTTTCACTATGGTTTAGAAGCACATTAAAGTGAAACCATAAAATTCTGCGTTAAAAGTAAACCAATTCATCCTCATAGCAAAAAATAATAATAATAATCAGCACATATCACTGTGTGTGCCATTATAATTGTATTCCAGTAAGCATTGCTAACCAGAGCTTAAATGTTTCTAGGTTGGGTAGTTAACTAAAAGCATAATCCTCATTAGAAAAATGCAGAAAGCAAGCCTAGAAGCTTCTCCTCAAATAAACATCCATCAGCAGTCAGTGGAATGATTAGAGTTGAAATGCAAAAATGACAGCCCCGGGTGGCAGCTCCCGACATCTCCCTGGGTGAAAGGGGAGTCCATTGTTGTGCAATGAACTCACGCCCATGAGCAGATTCCAAGTGATGAGAGTTGACCAAGTAGCATTGGCCTCGGGAGGGAATTTTCTTTGTTATCCTTTTGTGTGTGTTTGTGTGGCCCTATTTTAAGCATCTTTCTGGCTCCTGGTGTGGCAGATTCTTTAGGAAATTAAGACTGCGTTTTCTAAACAGGTAGCTGAGAATAGAAACATGAATGTTTTGTCATTGACTGTAGAATGAGTCCAGACCCATCTGAAGGAATCTAGGACTCAAGCAGGCCTTGCTGGAGATCTGTGCCTGGAACGAACTGGTCACTCCTTGGAGGACAAGTTCTGATTAGTAGTGTGGACTTGGTCACTCTGGCACAGGAACTGATGATTGGAGGAAGTGCATTCGAAATAAACAAAGCACACGCCCAGCATGAGACATGGGCCAGTGTGTGTTGGTGCCCTGCAGGAGTTTTAGTTCAGGCTTCTTGACATGGCTCTGTCTTTCCATGCCTCACCAGGGGCCAGAATGTTGTAGCCATCTCTGAAGGTACCTGAGAGTTTAATGCCAGATTAAGTGACTCCGGGTTCCATTTCCTAGGGTCATCATCCTTCTAGCAGGTCTGCCTAGGCCTCTTTTCTGCCATCCCAAAACTAGACTGTGAGTTCTTTGGTGGCAGTGGCTATTATTTCATTATTTTTCTTTGTATTTTTATAACCAAGTACTGGGCAAGTACTGCATGGAGTTGGCAAGAACTTGTATGCCACAAACACTGACTGATAGAAACACATAAATGTGTTCTGCATTGGCTCATTCTTTCTTGTTTTTTCTCTCTCTTGCTTTCTCTCTCTCTCACTCACTCTGATCAACTTCCCTAATATATTGTATAATACAATATATAATTATATATGTAATTAGTTTTCCTATTTAATAGTAAATAAAGTCTCTAAATAAAGTTTACTTTTCATATGTTTTTATGAAAAATGTTCCTTTCATTTCTCATGTAAATTAGCATTTACAGCTACTGTCTTCTACCTTTGGTGATGATATGAGAGTAAACAGTAAAACTAATTACAATTAATAAATAGTAAAACTAAAATTTTACTATTATCAATAAACCTAAAACCATGTCTTCTAGCATGTACTCCTCATGGTTTGTGACAATATTTGGGCTCCTGAGTTATCCTTCATTCTCGAGTCACCATTCATCAATCTCTCCCTCCATCTCTTTTGAACTCTATGCGGGTTTAATGCAATTTTCGAGCACTTCAAACCTCATCACTACTCTGAATAAAACCAAGTATTATCAGACACGTCTTCCCATTAGGACACTTACAGCATTATTCACCAGCGTAATACTTGGTCATGTTAAAACTTCAAATACTAAGCAAAGATGAACAGCAAAGGTTTATACTCCTTTGTTCTGCCATGCCCATAGTCCTCTAGTTTCTAGTGTAATTTTGGCTGATGTATTTCTGTGAACGTGAGTTATTCTTGCCTCTTTGTTATAGAAGTGATCAGTCTCTTTCAGTAGGGAGTATAGATACAGAATTCTATATGTGTGTTATGAAAGATGCAATTTTCATGTCAAAGATAAAATCCAAGTTTGAAATCATCCCAGCCTGTTAATCCAGATCTGAGGAAGAACAAGCATTTAAGCTAGTCTTTATTAAAACACTTGGCTCAGGGATACAATTGTGATGACAGTTTTCAGGGTATTGAATCTTTAAAACAGTGTTAGATTATGACATTGATAAGCACAGTACTTCACATAATGATTATTTTAGATCCTTACTGGTAAGTTTTATTAATGAATTGAGAGGAAAATGTTCAGAGGAATATTTAGGAGGGGATATTGGAAAGGCTAGGTCAATACACAGAGATAAATGTCAACAACAGAGTCTACTCTTCAAAGGGGCAGATAAATCATGAAGGACTCAAAATCTGGAAGATAGATTGTGAAGGACTCAAAACCTGAGTTCTGAAGGTATAACACTTTCAAATGAGTGGGCCTCCTGAAAAGATGTGAGTGGGATTTTGAATGCTTTATTGAAAAACAGAAAAATCCTTCTATTAGAGAGCAATGTACTTTAGCTGATAGAAATGAATATAAAATGTGGCAAATTCCATAAGAGAAAGAACTGACAGATCTCTCAAAGGTTCTGATAAATAATGGTAAAAATTAAATCTTGTCTTTAAATAAAGTTTGCTTTTCATATGTTTTTAGATGAAATATGTTCTTCATTTTTCATGTAAATTAGCATTTACAGCTACTTTGGTGACATTATGTTTTTTTTCATTTGATAGGGATATGAAAAACATGAGAGTAAAGCTTAGAGCAGTTACAATCAAGAATATTATTATGCAAAAGAGAGCTATACCAGTTTTGTGGTATTTGGGGGTGTTGTTCTATCCAGTGATGAGTTTAATCATTCCATCTCTTTCTTTTTCTTTCTTTCTTTCTTTCTTTCTTTCTTTCTTTCTTTCTTTCTTTCTTTCTTTCCTTCCTTCCTTCCTTCCTTCCTTCCTTCCTTCCTTCCTTCCTTCTTTCTTTCTTTCTTTCTTTCTTTTCTTCCTTCCTTCCTTTTTTTTTTTTTGAGTCAGAATCTTACTTTGTCATCCAGGCTGGAGTGCAATGGCATGCTCACAGCCACTGCAGCCTTGACCTGCTGGGCTCAGGTGATCCTTCTGCTTCAGCCTTCCAGGTAGCTGGAACTACAGGCACGCGCCTCCACGCCCAGCTAGTTTTTTGATTTATTGTAGAGACCAGATCTCATCAAGTTACCCAGGCTGGTCTTGAACCTCTGGGCTCAGGCAAATCTCTCACCTCAACCTCCCAAAGTGCTGGGATTATAGGCATGAGCCACTATGCCCAGCCCTCTTGCTATCTTTCTTTACCCATGAAATAGAAAGTGATAGGCAAGGTTGTCTTCTAAGTCTAAAGAAGTAATAGCTAATACAATTCTTCAGTAGAGAATGGATTTGGAAATTTTATTATTCTGATGCTTCAGAGAAAATCGTGCACTTGCTCACTGTTCAGCCTTTCTTCATTTGAATACCCATTGAGTACAAATTTGAGGAATTTGAAAATTGGATGCTACTGTGTCTGTCTTTACTGTCACCCATGTCTTTCAAGAATGGAGAGCCTAAGAACTGTGAGACCCACTTCTGGTGCCTCTGGCCACGGCCCCTCTCCCAGGGACGTGTCTGGGAGTGGGAGGCAGGAAGCCCAACACTTTACGGGTGCGAAGCTGTGGGGGGTTCTGCACCTACTAGGAATGCGGAAAGTTTTGTATGTCACATGGAGGCTAAACTGCCCATTGCATTTACCCCAAGATTCCCAGATTCTGTGAGCCTTTGTCTCTGAAGATTGCACTGAAACTGGGATTGTCAAAAATGCAGATCAAAAACAGAGATTTCCTGGCACCCTAAACTTAAAGAAAAACATAGATAATCACAATGTTAAGATGTGAACCTAGTTTTTGTTTTTTGTTGTTGGTGAGTTTTCTTTCTGTGTTTTATTATACTATGATGTCTTCCTTGTCATGTGTTAATTTTTTAACATTTTAAGCCAAATTGATCTATCTCTTTTAGTTTGTCTCCCGGCATCTCCACAGTGTAATAGCTATATTTTGCAACACTTCCTATATATTGTAAGATTGCTACTACCTTTCACATATATATAATATATAAAACACACAACCCTTTAAAAATATTTCTGATAAAATTTGCTTTTAAGCTTCTTTAAACATTTTTCTTTTAATCCAAAAGTCTTGATTTTGTTTTTATATCTAAAGTTACTTTGCTCTTGGGAGAGAAAAATTTAGTCCATTTTCATTTATTGTCAGAGTCATTATACCATATCCTGTGTCTCTCACTGTTTCCTAATATTTAGTGTTGTTTCCTAATCTTTTAAAAAATAATAATGTCGTTCTACTGTGTATTTTTTTAAGTATGATTTATAAGGGCTCTGTTCTATTTCTAACATATCTTGTGAGCATTTTAGAAGATCTTACCACATCTTAACATCATCATTATATGTGTGTATGTGTGTATGTATATATATACACATATATATACATATCCTGTGAGCATTCTAACATATCCTGTGAGCATTTTAGATCTTACCACATTTTAACATTATCATTGTGTATATGTGTGTATTATATATGTGTGCAATATATATATTATGTATATTATATATACTACACACACATATCCTGTGAGCATTTTAATAATATTATCATTATTATTTATCTAAATGGCCTCCATAATGAATGTCTGATAAATATTCCATTTTATCTTATCTAAAAATTAATTGGTTAAGGAAAAGCTATCTTTTCCTTAACTTATCCCACAAATAGTGTTTTCATTCTTGCTTATTTCCACTCACCTCTAAACTTCTTGAAGAAAACAGACACCATATTTTTCTCTTTTCTTGTTTCTTACCCTCTTCTTGACTGCACTATTCAGCTGCCATCAAAATTCACCGTTTGCTAAATTGAAAGACTCTTTCCATCCTCATCGTGTACATATAGTGTCTTCTGTTTCTCGCTTTTTTGTCTACTTGGGGAAATAGATTATATTATTAGAGAATCACCTGGCACCTTTTCCGTTCTTTGGCTTCATTTTTTCTCTCTCCACATCCTTTAGAGATGCCCTTTCTATCCCCAGTCACCAAACACACAAATTCTCCAGGACTCTTCCCAAGGGCACCTTTTCTCCATATTTGTGTTGGCCAACTTTCAGCTCTTCACATACTTTCAATCATCCTGTCTGGATTATTGGCTTTAAATTCAGTATTTCTGCCCTCCTCATTTTTTGGGAGGTGGTATTTCAGAACTGTTTTTTCTTAGCAACATAAACCCATACTATCCAAACCCCATCTTTGCCCAAGCCACATTCTTCAATCACTCTCTCTATTTCTGTTAATGATCCACCTTTTTCTCTCCCGCCTCAACTCTAAACCTCCCTCTTTTGCATCCATTGTCTTTTCTTGTTCCCCATACAATCCATTGCTCTGTTGTATATTTGTCTTTCCTTGATATTATTCTGTTTACCATTCCCACAGCTACTCCCCTAGTTTACGTTTTCATGGACCCTTCCTTCCCCATAAAATTCATGCCATATAGTAGCCTCATATTCATCCCCTCAAGCATGGTTAATACTAGGGCATGGCTGAATCTGTTAACACTGTGGCCTTCGTTAATAATGTAGTGCCCTTAGTACACGCTCTTTGAATTGTTTGTTGAGAAACATTATATAATTGTTATGAGCATGGCTCTAGTTCCATGCTGTTTAATTTTGAATCCTTAGACACTCCTTGATACCCATGTGACCTTGGGAAGGTTACCTAGCCTTTCTGGTTCTTGGTTTCCTTATCTGCAAAATGGAAACAATACCATTACCTGCCTCAGTGAAGTTGCGGATATAACCCAAGAAGCATCTGCTTAGTAAAGATATATGTATTTTTAATTCTAAATGGCTCAAAGGAAGTCCAGTGCTTTTATGTAAGGGAGGGGGATTGCTGAGGCCTGACTGATGTGTCACTTTCTTCACTGGGAAATTTCTAAGAGTGATAATGAAAATAGAGCCAGCATTTGCATCTTCAAAGTCCTTGGAAAAGAAAGAGCTGGTGCAACCTACAAAGGCCAGGACGTACTTTTTCGGCCAACAGAGTATGCAGAGGGAAATGTTGAGAAGTAGTAAGATTAAAGGACGTTCAACCTTCATTACCAGTGAGACTGGGTCCGAGCTTGTCTAAGAGCTTTGGGAAGGAATATGACTCGTTTAGGTCACCAGTGAGTGAACAAATTCCTAATCAACTACATTACCTTCTTTCTAGTAATATCTTTATTCCCACCTTCTTTCAAGTCATTATTTGCAGACATTTCTTTATACTGAGGAAAAATGAGGAAATGAAAGGATACACCACTTATGAGCCTCAATCTTCATTGATTCAACAGGCTCTTTGAATAGCCACACTAGACTCATTGCTATGCTGCTACCATTTCAGTGTTAAGGATGAAGAGAGAAATCCTAAAAGCTTCTAGAGAGAAGGCCACTGCTTTGAGACAAAAGTCAGAGTTGTGTTTTGTATAAGCAGCACCAGATGTTAAAAAAAACAGTAGAGCAAAAATCTTAAGAATACTTCAGGAAAGTATTTTGCACTTCACTTTATACCCCAAGTCAAATTACTTTTTGGAAGTAAGGTTAAAATAAAAACCTTTGAGCATACATGGATTCAGAAAATGCAACATACCTATTATGACAAAACAAAAATAAATTCAAATAAAAGTGACAAAACGTTGAGGAGTAAAGAAAAACTTTCTAAATAAGAAACTAGTAAAACTTAAGAGACTAGATAATTATAGTTGCCTTATGTAAAAATAGCACTATTAATTAAAAAGGCAAGTGTAAAAAAATCCTGATATTAAAAAAAATCTGATAATTTCACCTCGGAAGGTATTGAGGTGGTAGGCATATTACCTAGGAGAACTATTATATATATAATTTGTTCCATTGTTCTAAGTCACAGTAAATGCTTTACTTCCCATTAGTTTTAAAGGAGGGAATTAGATTTTCATATCCATCAAAGTGGATCATAGGTTAATAAGTTTGAAAAACTCTCTTCTAGCAGTAATTTAAAATTCAGTGTAAAGGAAAATAAATCATTTTTATACAAGGATGAGGCATCTTATTGAATTATGCAGTTTAATACATCAAGTCTTTAATATTTTCTTCTATTTATGGGCAATACAAGTTCAGTTTAAGGACCAGGCAAGTAATGCTTATTACATTTAAGCTGTGAAAGCCAGAAGCCCCTGAAGGATATGTTACCACTCAGCACTGTTGGTATTTGCATTTACATAGCATCTTCCATCTGAGGAAACTAAGTTCTTCATAAATATCCTAAATATCACATTCCATAAAATTATCTCATATTGTGGTATGATTGCTAACAATGCATAGGCCAGAGAATTTCTGGAATAATCCTCAAAAGCTTGAGCAAATGGGCAATTTCATCCATCGTCCTAAAGAAAAGACTCACAAACAGGTTTTATTTGGGAACAATTGCTGTTCTGTTCTACCCTGTGTTCTGCAGCATCCTCTGATACCTTCTGTCTGAAGCATTTCCCTGAAAAAAGTTACTGTAGAAAAGTTTTATGCCCTGAGGAAAAATGGAGGCTTCATCTTTTCATTTTTACTGGATCTCAAATTCATCTATGATTTTGAGATGTTTTCTGTTAAGCTTTTTACTCCTTATTATCTGTGGACATTCATTTCTACCCTTTAGGCAGGATGTTCATTTCTTAAGACACATTACTTACAACCTCGCTAATTATTTCGATTAATTATAAATGCAAATGTATGCTTACTATAAGAAACTCTTCAAAGTAAAGAACAAAGTTACATATCTTTGTTTTTATGTTTACAAGAAAAAGTACTATTGTGACATAATGAAAAAATGTGATTTTGCCTAGAAATACATTCTACCATTAATATTATCAATTAATGATGCAAGAACCTCAGTATCCTTCAATACTAGTGGTTTCAGGTGATGAGCAATCATTAAGACACATTTCATGGCAGTAGAAAAAGGCAGGTTCTCCTAATATTGTAACAAAACCTTGGTCAAGTAAAATCCCTAGTGAGAGAAAAACTGTCTTACTGTGAGAATTGAAATATGTAAATATGTATACGATGAACCAGTCTCAAGTTGTAAAATCCAGAAAATATCAACTATAAATAAAATGAATTAAAATTATTTTGTGTCATTTAGTCAAATTTTTATGACCAAAAATGCATTATTTTAAATTTGTGAAGCAAGTCATTTCTGCTATTGTAAGAAAAATAAATTTCCTGTCAAATTCTGAAAAATATTGGAATTGGATAAAGGCCTTTTGCTCGTGGTTATGACTGAGGCAGACAGTGATAGCTCAGAAGATAAGCTATTAGAACTTATTGGACATAAAACCAGTCTAATGAATTTGAGTGCTCGGTTATAAATCACTTCTCTGGCTAAAAAATGTTATCATTTCTATGTCTTCAGGATCACAAAAGTGGGATCCACATTTAGAGACGCCCCCTCAGTGAAATAATTTCTTTGTCCTTTTTGTTTAACAATACAAAAACCTGGAAACATGAATGGCATAGGCAATGCCAGCTTCTTATTTGGGTAACAGTTGAGTACAGTGTTTTTCCTGCTGTCCTAGAACCACACATACTGTGTTGACGTGGAAAGGAATGTTGATATAGAAATGATTTCTGTTGTTTGCATTCTGATTTGATATAAGTTGAAGCATTAGCATTTGAGCTCTCTGGACTCTGTATTTCTTTATGTATGCATCAGCAGTTTATAGCAAACCCTGCTGAAAATTCAGTGTTCTCCATCAAGCATGGTACATTTAACAAATTCTAAGAGTCCAGAGGATCTCAACAGCTCTTACTAAGCCACCTGCTATTATATACATTTCTAGAGAGGGAGCAGAATGAAGCTATGTATTTTTTTCTGCTATTTGCCTTATTTATGGAGGGGAATTACTGCTTATGGTACTTCAAAGTGAGGAGGACTTGACAGGATGCCTTGCTTACCCAACACCCCTAAATGCTGGACTATGCCAGGGCTTGGGTCTCTGTCTTTTATCTATCTCTGTAATTTATCTGAAATTGCACTCATTCTCAATTCTTTAAATTTCATCTGTACACACTGGTGACTCCACAGCTCTGATCTCTCCCCCAAAATTCAGACTCAGAGTCCAATTGCCTAATGTAGGTGTCATTTGTATGTTTAATAAGCATTTCAAACAAAATGTGAACAGTGTAGAACTTTTGAGTTCCCTCTAAACACACTTTCCCCCATGTTCCCTTCTGGGTAAAAGTGCATTCACCCACTTACCCAGGCCGGAATCCTAGGTAGAATCATTCTGGGCTCTCCTTTCCTCTGAGTTCTCATAGCCAAGCCATCAGCAAATGGTGTCATCTCTCCCTTCAAAGCACACCCAAACCCAAAGATTCCATACCTTCTCCTTAATCACCCTTATCCAAGCCAACACCCTCCCTGGACTTCAGCATTAGATCATTATCTTTGCTTACTATACAGAAGCTACATCAGGTCTTTACAAAAGTTCATCAAATAATGTTACTCCTTATCTAACACCAGGGAATGAAATCTAAAGTCCTCACTCTGGTCTACAAGGCCCCAGATGATCTAGTCCTGACCCAAGTCTCCAAGCTCATATTCTACTGTTTGTTTTTTATTGTTGTTGCTCTCACATGAAGGACATGGGATGCTCTATACTTTTTATCAAATAGTCTGGGTGCCTTCCACAAAAGAGTTTTGACACTCAGTGTTCCCTTTGCTCTTTGTTTTCCTGACAATGACCCTATTACCAAATTATTGAATATAGTACCACCATGATTCTCCATCTCTTGAATCAGCATCATTGCTTCATAGCAATTACAAATATCAGCCATTATGTTATTTCTTCTTTTTCTTTTTTTTTTCTTATTTTTTTTATATTGTCTATATCTGTACTCAACAAATTTTTTTCTGTACAGGGACTATCAGTAGTATTTTAGGCTTTGTGGACCAAGAGGTAAACTAGAACCACTGCTCTCATCAAAACACATTTCATTTTTAAACTACATAAACATACACATATGAACATTTTACAGTAAAACAATTTAATAACCATTCTTTGCTTATAGGACATCCAAAAATGAGTGGCAGGCAAGATTTGAGCCAAAAATAATTGATGGAAGACTTCTGGTCTTTATCAATGAATAGAAAGTAAGAACCATGACGGAGAGGACTTTGAAAATGTGACTTATCCCTATGTCCTACCACATAGAAGACAAAAACTGGCCGGGCTCGGTGGCTCAGCCTGTAATCCCGCGCCTTTGGGAGGCTGAGGTGAGTGGATTGCCTGAGCCTGTGGGTTCGAGACCCGCCTGGGCAGCGAGACCTCATCTCTACAATAAATCAAAAATTAGCCAGGGATGGTAGCGTGCGCCTGTAGTGCCAGCTACTCGGAAGGCTGAGGCGGAAGGATCACCGGAGCCCAGCAGGTCGAGGCTGCGGTGGCCGGGAGCGGCCACTGCACTCCAGTCTGGGCAACAGAGTAAGACTCCAACTCAAAATAAAAAAAAAAAAAGAAAGAAGACAAAAACTCCAAAAGGGTAACAATAAATATGTTCAAAAAATTCGAGGAAATCATGCTAAAAGAGGTGAAGGAAGATATGATGAGACTGTCTCATCAAATAGAGGATATTAATAGAGTAATAAAATTTATACAAATAGCCAAATAAAAATTCTGGAATTAAAAGTATTATAACCGAAATGAAAAATTCACTAAAGGATGTCAACAGTATGTTTCAACTGGTAGAAGAAATATAACAGAGGGTAGAACAATAGATAGTATGCAAACAGAAAAATGAAGAGAAAAAAAGAAAGATAAACACAGCTTCCGAAGAATGTAGAGTTGCATTAAGTGGCCCCAACATATGTATTATGAAAGTCCAGAAAGAGAGGTCACAGAGAAAAAGCAGAAAACAATTCAAGCAAATAATGGTTTTATATTTTCTTAAATTGAATGACTTAAAAAGTATAAAAGAGCCGGGCTCGGTGGCTCAGCCTGTAATCCCGCACCTTTGGGAGGCTGAGATGAG